>NW_026562620.1:0-107027 GCF_027474105.1 Poeciliopsis prolifica | reverse complement strand
AAGTTCACCTACACGCAAAAAACATAAACTGCTATATTTCCTACACAGAATCTCACAGAGGGACCAAAGTTACTGTGATTGATCATCATCGGGTGTCTACAATCCCTATGGTCGAATGATGACATCACTTTGGCCACGCCCCCTGAGAACAGGAAGTGTAATGTTTTACTGTTAACGGTCGCTATCTCACCCCTTGACCTCATCAACATGAAACTGTGCCAGACACAGAAGACATTTGGTGTGTTGAGGATTCTAACCCGAAGCTACGATGGAGCAGGGGGCGTGGCGGCGTGGCGAAGTGACTGTAACGCCATCGCCATACGTTTGGCTCTCAATTCCACATTTTTGGGCCAGCTGCTCCAATTTCACAAAGATGGACCCTCATCTACTCCCCGACAGGAATCATCACAATATTTGGTGGGTGTGGCCTAATTTCTCTATAGCGCCCCCTAAAAATTTTAAATGGATCAGCCCCAAGCCATGCTTTAACCTACAATTACGAAATTTTGTACCACGTGTGTACCTTGTCAGGACTTACAAAAAGTCTCTTGGGAGCCATGGTCTAACCCCAGAGGAAGTGAGCCATTTTAGATTGAAGTTCATTTTGATCCCATTTTTGGCGTTTATAAACCATTTCAGTAATTCGCCACTTGGGTCAGTATTGCTCCAAATGAAACAGCAGATAAACAGAATGAAGAACAATATCAGTATTTCGCCAGTAGGTGTCAGTGTTCCTCCACCAATGCCAAACAGATCCACGGGGATGGGCGTGAAAACTTTGTGAAGCGTTGCCATGAAATTTCTAAAAGGATAGAAATGTCTCAGATAATTTTTGTTGAATTAAATCATGCAGTAAATGTAGCGTTTTCTTACTTCTTACAAACCATTTCAGTAATTCGCCACTCTGAGTAAGTTATTACTCCAACAATGAAATAGAGTTCTTTAGAAACACAGCTGAAAATGATGAAAAATTACGAACTGTAATACTTCGTCATGTGCATATGATCGGCTGTAAATGACACGTGGATCATCCGACTGACGCCAAATTGGATACGTATGACCTTTGTTGACCTCTAAAGAGAACAACAGCATTGAAATATATTTGACTCCACTGCGCGTCCTACATTAATCCGCCAGCTATATTTTCCTCGCTAAACCAATGAATCTCACCACATTTTTTGCATCGTCAAGGAGCGCATCCGAACGCATCAGTGCGTACCGCCTGGTGGACGGGCGCGGAAACTGCGCAACAACTTCTGTTAGCACGTGGCCAGCGTTGATGGAATCTGAGCAACAGCTTCCGCGGTGCGGGCGGAGGAGCTGAAAACTGCGTGAGAGCTTCTGTGGTGGCTGCGTGAGGCGGCGGTTGCTCGTACCCCGCGGTGGCAATAGGCCGGAGCGGCGCTTGGCTGCGAGGGCCGTTCGAGGCTGCTTGCAGCTTTAATTATTAGGCCGAGCAGCTAAGCGCTGCGAAGGCCTATTGTTTTCCTACTGTTTCTTATTCTTATTATTCTTCCACCCAAACTAAATTGCTTTTTGAGGGCTTTATCATATTCAAAAACTCACCAAACTTGGCGGACGCATAAAGGAGTTTCAAAATTTTGTATTTTAAGGTCATTGCAATAATCGCACAAGAAACGGCTCAAGAGCGCCACCTTGAAATTTTCAAAGGACCCTTTGCTATTCACTTACTTTATCCTAGAGACATGAAATTTGGTACACTTTGTAGAGCTCCCAAGACGCTCAAAATTTACAATTAATGTCATAGTGCAAGTATCACAGGAAGTCGGCCATTTTGGATAGAAGTTCGGATTTTGAGCCCATTTTTTTGCCGTTTACAGCCTTCATATTTGATCTATCTCCTCCTAGGGATTTTGATTGATCGGCTTCAAACTCGGTCAGTCTGTTCATAAGGCATGTCCATCTAAAGTTATCTAAACGGTGAGTTTTTGAGTATGCTGAAGGGGGTTAGCAGGGGTCAAAGTTCACCTACTCGCCGTAAAAAATAAACTGTTATATCTCCTACACAGAAACTCACAGAGGCACCAAAATTACTGTTGTGTGATCATCATCGGGTCTACTACAATACCCTATGGTCGAATGATGACATCACTTAGGCCACCCCCTGAGAACAGGAAGTGTAATGTTTTTACTGTGAACAGTCCGCTATCTGACCCCTTTGACCTCATCAACATGAAAACTGTGCCCAGACACAGAAAACATGTTGGTGTATTGAGGATTCCAACCCTGACCAGCTTTGATGGAGCAGGTGGGCGTGGCGGCGTGGCGAAGTGACCTGTACGCCATCGCCATAACGTTTGGCTCTAATTCCACATTTTCAGGCCCAGCTGCTGCAAACTCACAAGGATGGATCTTCATCCAGTCCCCGACAGGAATCCATCAGAATATTTGGTGGGCGTAGCCTAATTTCTCTATAGCGCCCCCTAGAAAACTTTAAATGATCAGCCCCAAGCCATGCTTTAACCTACAAATACGAAACTTTGTACACATATGTACCTTGTCAGGACATACAAAAAAGTCTCTTGGAGCCATGGTCTAAACCCCACAGGAAGTCGGCCATTTTGGATTCAAGTTCGGTTTTTTACTCCATTTTTGCCGTTTACAGCCTTCATATTTGATCTATCTCCTCCTAGGATTTCGATTGATCGGCTTCAAACTCGGTCAGTCTGTTCATAAGGCATGTCCCATCTAAAGTTATCTAAACGGTGAGTTTTTGAGTATGCTGAATGGGGGTTAGCAGGGGTCAAAGTTCCCTACTCGCCGTAAAAAAATAAACTGCTATATCTCCTACACAGAAACTCACACAGGTACCAAAATTACTGTTGTTGATCATCATCGGGTCTACTACAATACCCTATGGTCGAATGATGACATCACTTAGGCCACGCCCCTGAGAACAGGAAGTGTCATGTTTTTACTGTCAAAGGTCGCTATCTGACCCCTTTGACCTCATCAACATGAAACTGTGCCAAGACACAGAAAACATGTTGGTGTATTGAGGATTCCAACCCCGACTAGCTTCGATGGAGCAGGTGGGCATGGCGGCGTGGCGAAGTGAACTGTAACGCCATCGCCATATAACGTTTGGCTCTCAATTCCACATTTTCGGGCTCAGCTGCTGCAAACTCACAAGATGAATATTTATCCACTCCCCGACTGGAATCCATCACAATATTTGTAGGCGTGGCCTAATTTCTCTATAGCGCCCCCTAGAAAACAGCAGCCCATAGGTTATGTTGTTATTAATTATTTACATATACATTATTATAACTTTTTATATATATATAGTTTATTTTGTGGGTTAAAGTACAACATTCATTCCTTTTTGCTAGAAATAATACAAACAAAGTCATTCAGCAAAACTTATGACACAGCGAAGTAAGAACACACTGGGTCAGTGTTGATGGAGTACCACTGGCACCTTGTGGAGAAATACTGGTACTGCTAGTGCAATACCAGTATTGCGACAGCAGGAGGCAGTGGTACTCCATCAATGAGAAAACAGATCGACGCTACGTAATAACAGTCAGCCGGCGACAGCCGGAGCTGCAAAGTTTTCCTGAACATTTTGCCTGCTTTTTGGAGCCACAGAACTGGACTACGCTCAACATTTTGCTTGGATTTTGGAGTTGCAAATACGAACCACGCTTTGGAGCAAGAAGGCTCTGTTGGACCGGAGTTGGAGAAGTTTAATGGGCTCTTTGCACCTCAGCTTACACGTTCAAGAAACACGGCTGAAATGTTTTTCCAAGGTAACAATTAATAATGTACATCGATCCGAAACCCCAACAAGTAAGGCAAAGAAAGGTTTCAAGATGTTCGCCTCGTTATACATTCACAGATATGAAGGTGAGTTTTATTTTCTTTAAACTAGCACAAGCCTGCTAGCTTTCTAGTAAAAATCTGCTATTTAATTATCTAAAGATTTCTCAGCCATTCTAACGGACACTGTTTGTGCCTTATTTTCAAGCATATTACGTGTGTTTATTGTTAACGACAATAAAGCAGCGGGGAGGGGGGGGCAGATTACAGTTCAGACTTTTTGCTTGAGTATGACGAAGAAAAACGAGCACAGAGCTTACTCTGGTATCGGAGTTCTAGTTCAGCTGACTGTTCAGATTCAGAGTTATTACTTTTAGAAAAATATGGCCGTGTTGCTTAAGGTTTCTGTGTTATTTCGTTTTATTACTTTTGCATACTTGTTGTGAATGGCTCATTAAGACAGTGTTTAGAGCGGTGTGTACGGCGTTAGCTTCAAGTGGTAGCTTTAACTTGTAGCAACGAATATTTACAAGCTGTCTTAATTGAGGATGGCTTGGAAATCCATGAAAACTTAAACAAAGTACATAGTATTGTTTTATTTGTGTCTTAAGTACGACTTTGTCTTTTATAGCAGTCAAGTTTCTGAAAGTGGAAAAAAGAGCCGCATTCAGGTATACAGTTGTGACGTCAGCGCGGCAGGTGCAAAGAGCCCATTGCTGTTCGTTTAAACAGTCGTAACTCGCGGTGCGGTGAGTAATTTATTCCTTCCTGCTGGTTCTGGAAGCCGTCATGTTGGAACAGTTATTCTGAGGAGGATGCTAACCAATGCCTGAGGCCTGCAACGTTTTTAATGCTAACGAAGCGCTTGACTAATTCAATAAACTGAATAGTGTGTGTGATACATCCAGTTTTCATAAATTCAGAGTTGTTTGTTATTATGTATAGAAGATGTTTAAAATGTCGTTTGAAAGAGCTCTGAGAAAATGCTAAGTATCTTTTTACAGATCCATTGGGGTTGTAATATTTAGTTGCAGCACTTCCTGTGATTAATACCTAATTAATGGGTGGGATTGAGCCTGTGCTATTGTTCTAATGTGCTGAAAGTTAACTGTGCTCTGTTATTGTGCATTGCCCTTGGTTTATTACTGAACAGTGCGGTTTATTAAACTGATACATCTTAACCTTCACCATTTTCCTGACTCATTTCACGATAACGTTAAAGTTGCACTGCATTACATCTCAGTTGTAGTTAACATCAAGCATGTGGGTGTGGCTTAGTGTAAAACTTTCACTATTTACCATGAAACATCAACATTAAATGACTTCCAAATGCAAGATCACAGCTGCATCATCACACTTCCTCTGTCTTTCTAGAGAACAGCCCTGAACACATTTCCATGGTCACTTGATGACCTCACTGTAGCCCCGCCCACTTTTAAGAGGCAGTCACATGTTTTTTCTGCTGTATGTTTTACTGTTATTCTATAATTTATATGGGTTTCATCATGTGAATACTGACTAAAACGATAACATGATGAACTCTATGAATGCTGGCTGCTGACCGAACCGCATTGGGGTGTAGAAATGACGAAATGCATTACTTCGCCACGTGCATATGATCGGCTCTAAATGACACGTGGATCATCGGACTGGCGCCAAATTGAAAACGTATGACCTTTGTTGACCTCTAAAGAGCAAAACAGCATTGAAATGTATTTTGGCTCCACTGCGCCCCTACATTTATCCGCCAGCTGTATTTCCTCGCTAAACCAATGAATCTATACCACATTTTTTTGCATCTTGAAGGATAGCCGCCGAACGCATAGATGCGTACCGCCTGGTGGACGGGCGCGGAAACTGCGCAACAACTTCTGTCTTAGCACGTGTGCAGCGTTGATGGAAACTGAGCAACAGCTTCCGCGGTGCGGGCGGAGGCGCTGAAAACTGCGTGAGAGCTTCTGTGGTGGCTGGCGTGAGGCGGCGGTTGCTCGTACCCCGCGGTGGCAATAGGCCGGAGCGGCGCTTGGCTGCGAGGGCCGTTCGAGGCTGCTTGCAGCTTTAATTATTATTATTATTATTCTTCCACCCAAATGAATTGGCTTTTTGGGGGCTTTATCATATTCAAAAACTCACCAAACTTGGCGGAGGCCTTAAGCCTGTTTAAAATTTACGTATTTTAAAGTCGTAGCAAAAATTGCAACAGAAATGTCTGTACGGCGCCACCTAGAAATTGGAAAAACACCCTTTTTTACCCTCTGCTATTCACTTACTTTATCGTAGACACATGAAATTTGGTACACTTGTAGAACTCCCCAAGACGCTCAAAATTTACAATTAATGTCATAGTGCAAGTATCACAGGAAGTCAGCCATTTTTGATTGAAGTTCCTATTTTGACCCCATTTTTGCCGATTTTTGCCGTTTACAGCCTTTGTATTTGATCTATCTCCTCCTAGGGATTTTGATTGATCGACTTCAAACTCGGTCAGTGTGCTCATAAGGCATGTCCCATCTAAAGTTATCTAAACGGTGAGTTTTTGACTATGCTGAAGGGGGGTTAGCAGGGGTCAAAGTTCACCTACTCGCCATAAAAAATAAACTGCTATATCTCTTACACTGAAACTCACAGAAGCATCAAAGTTTCTGTGATTGATCATCATCGGGTCTTCTACAATACCCTATGGTCGAATGATGACATCACTTAGGCCACGCCCCCTGAGAACAGGAAGTGTAATGTTTTACTGTGAACTGTCGCTATCTGACCCCTTTGACCTCATCAACATGAAACTGTGCCCAGACACAGAGAACATGTTGGTGTATTGAGGATTCCAACCCGACCAGCTACGATGGAGCAGGTGGGCGTGGTGGCGTGGCGAAGTCACCTGTAACGCCATCGCCATACGTTTGGCTCTCAATTCCACATTTTCGGGCCCAGCTGCTGCAAACTCATAAGGATGGACCCTCATCCACTCCCAACAGGAATCCATCACAATATTTGGTGGGCGTAGCCTAATTTCTCTATAGCGCCCCCTAGAAAACTTTAAATGATCAGCCCCAAGCCATGCTTTAACCTACAAATACGAAACTTTGTACACATGTGTACCTTGTCAGGACGTACAAAAAAGTCTCTTGGAGCCATTGTCTAAACCCCACAGGAAGTCAGCCATTTTGGATTCAAGTTCGGTTTTTGACCCCATTTTTGCAGTTTACAGCCTTCATATTTGATCTATCTCCTCCTAGGGATTTCGATTTATCGGCTTCAAACTCGGTCAGTCTGTTCATAAGGCATGTCTCATCTAAAGTTATCTAAACGGTGAGTTTTTGAGTATGCTGAAGGGGGGTTAGCAGGGGTCAAAGTTCACCTACTCGCCATAAAAACATAAACTGCTATATCTCCTACACAGAAACTCACAGAGGCACCAAAGTTTCTGTGATTGATCATCATCGGGTCTCCTACATTACCCTATGGTCGAATGATGACATCACTTAGGCCACGCCCCCTGAGAACAGGAAGTGTAATGTTTTACTGTGAACGTTCGCTATCCGACCCCTTTGACCTCATCAACATGAAACTGTGCCCAGACACAGAAGACATGTTGGTGTATTGAGGATTCCAACCCCGACCAGCTTTGATGGAGCAGGTGGGCATGGCGGCGTGGCGAAGTTACCTGTAACGCCATCGCCATACGTTTGGCTCTCAATACCACATTTTCGGGCTCAGCTGCTGCAAACTCACAAGGATGAATATTTATCCACTCCCCGACTGGAATCCATCACAATATTTGTAGGGCGTGGCCTAATTTCTCTATAGCGCCCCCTAGAAAACAGCAGCCCATAGGTTATGTTGTTATTAATTATTTAAATATACATTATTATAACTTTTATATATATATAAGTTTATTTTGTGGGTTAAAGTACAAACATTCATTCATTTTTGCTAGAAATAATACAAACAAAGTCATTCAGCAAAACTTATGACACAGCGAAGTAAGAACACACTGGGGTCAGTGTTGATGGAGTACTACTGGCACCCTGTGGAGAAATACTGGTACTGCTAGTGCAATACCAGTATTGCGACAGCAGGAGGCAGTGGTACTCCATCAATGAGAAAACAGATCGACGCTACGTAATAACAGTCAGCCGGCGACAGCTGGAGCTGCAAAGTTTTCTGAACATTTTGCTTGCTTTTTGGAGCCACAGAACTGGACTACGCTCAACATTTTGCTTGGATTTTGGAGTTGCAAATACGAACCACGCTTTGGAGCAAGAAGGCTCTGTTGGACCGGAGTTGGAGAAGTTTAATGGGCTCTTTGCACCTCAGCTTACACGTTCGGGAAACACGGCTGAAATGTTTTTCCAAGGTAACAATTAATAATGTACATCGATCCGAAACCCCAACAAGTAAGGCAAAGAAAGGTTTTAAGATGTTCGCCTCGTTATACATTCACAGATATGAAGGTGAGTTTTATTTTCTTTAAACTGCTAGCACAAGCCTGCTAGCTTTCTAGTAAAAATCTGCTATTTAATTATCTAAAGATTTCTCAGCCATTCTAACGGACACTGTTTGTGCCTTATTTTCAAGCATATTACGTGTGTTTATTGTTAACTGGAGAGGGCGTGGGGGGGCAGATTACAGTTCAGACTTTTTGCTTGAAGTATGACGAAGAAAAACGAGCACAGAGCTTACTCTGGTATCGGAGTTCTAGTTCAGCTGACTGAGTGGCTGAACAGATTCAGAGTTATTACTTTTAGAAAAATATGGCCGTGTTGCTTAAGATTTCTGTGTTATTTCGTTTTATTACTTTTGCATGCTTGTTGTGAATGGCTCATTAAGACGGTGTTTAGAGCGGTGTGTACGGCGTTAGCTTCAAGTGGTAGCTTTAACTTGTAGCAACGAATATTTACAAGCTGTCTTAATTGAGGATGGCTTGGAAATCCATGAAAACTTAAACAAAGTACATAGTATTGTTTTATTTGTGTCTTAAGTACGACTTTGTCTTTATAGCAGTCATAGTTTCTGAAAGTGGAAAAAAGAGCCGCATTCGGGTATACAGTTGTGACGTCAGCGCGGCAGGTGCAAAGAGCCCATTGCTGTTCGTTTAAACAGTCGTAACTCGCGGTGCGGTGAGTAATTTATTCCTTCCTGCTGGTTCTGGAAGCCGTCATGTTTGGAACAGTTATTCTGAGGAGGATGCTAACCCAATGCCTGAGGCCTGCAACGTTTTTAATGCTAACGAAGCGCTTGACTAATTCAATAAACTGAATAGTGTGTGTGATACATCCAGTTTCATAAATTCAGAGTTGTTGTTTATGTATAGAAGATGTTTAAAATGTCGCTTGAAAGAGCTCTGAGAAAATGCTAAGTATCTTTTTACCGATCCATTGGGGTTGTAATATTTAGTTGCAGCACTTCCTGTGATTAATACCTAATTAATGGGTGGGATTGAGCCTGTGCTATTGTTCTAAAGTGCTGAAAGTTAACTGTGCTCTGTTATTGTGCATTGCCCTTGGTTATTACTGAACAGTGCGGTTTATTAAACTGATACATCTTAACCTTCACCATTTTCCTGACTCATTTCACGATAACGTCAAAGTTGTACTGCATTTACATCTCAGTTGTAGTTAACATCAAGCATGTGGGTGTGGCTTAGTGTAAAACTTTCACTATTTACCATGAAACATCAACATTAAATGACTTCCAAATGCAAGATCACAGCTGCATCATCACACTTCCTCTGTCTTTCTAGAGAACAGCCCTGAACACATTTCCATGGTCACTTGATGACCTCACTGTAGCCCCGCCCACTTTTAAGAGGCAGTCACATGTTTTTTCTGCTGTATGTTTTACTGTTATTCTATAATTTATATGGGTTTCATCATGTGAATACTGACTAAAAACGATAACATGATGAACACTATGAATGCTGGCTGCTGACCGAACCGCATTGGGGTGTAGAAATGACGAAATGCATTACTTCGCCACGTGCATATGATCGGCTCTAAATGACACGTGGATCATCGGACTGGCGCCAAATTGAAAACGTATGACCTTTGTTGACCTCTAAAGAGCAAAACAGCATTGAAATGTATTTTGACTCCACTGCGCCCCTACATTAATCCGCCAGCTGTATTTCCTCGCTAAACCAATGAATCTATACCACATTTTTTTGCATCTTGAAGGATAGCCGCCGAACGCATAGATGCGTACCGCCTGGTGGACGGGCGCGGAAACTGCGCAACAACTTCTGTCTTAGCACGTGCGCAGCGTTGATGGAAACTGAGCAACAGCTTCCGCGGTGCGGGCGGAGGCGCTGAAAACTGCGTGAGAGCTTCTGTGGTGGCTGGCGTGAGGCAGCGGTTGCTCGTACCCCGCGGTGGCAATAGGCCGGAGCGGCGCTTGGCTGCGAGGGCCGTTCGAGGCTGCTTGCAGCTTTAATTATTATTATTATTATTATTATTATTACGATTCTCCCTCCAAATGAATTGGCTTTTTGGGGGCTTTATCATATTCAAAAACTCACCAAACTTGGCGGAGGCCTTAAGCCTGTTTCAAATTTACGTATTTTAAAGTCGTCGCAAAAATTCCACAAGAAATGGCTCATAGCGCCACCTAGAAATTTTCAAAGGACCCTTTGCTATTCACTTACTTCATCGTAGAGACATGAAATTGGGTACACTTGTAGAGCTCCCAAGATGCTCAAAATTTACAATTAATGTCATAGTGCAAGTATCACAGGAAGTCAGCCATTTTGGATTGAAGGTCAAATTTTCACCCCATTTTGCCGTTTACAGCCTTCGTATTTGATCGAACTCCTCCTAGGGATTTCGATTGATCGGCTTCAAACTCGGTCAGTCTGTTCATAAGGCATGTCCCATCTAAAGTTATCAAAACTGTGAGTTTTTGAGTATGCTGAAGGGGGGTTTGCAGGGGTCAAAGTTCACCTACTCGCCATAAAAAAATAAACTGCTATATCTCCTACACAGAAATGCACATAGGCACCAAAGTTACTGTGATTGATCATCATCGGCTGCCCTACAATACCCTATGGTCGAATGATGACATCACTTAGGCCACGACCCCTGAGAACAGGAAGTGTAATGTTTTACTGTGGACGGTCGCTATCTGACCCCTTTGACCTCATCAACATGAAACTGTGCCCAGACACAGAAAACATGTTGGTGTATTGAGGATTCCAACCCCGACCAGCTTCGATGGAGCAGGTGGGCGTGGCGGCGTGGCGAAGTGACCTGTAACGCCATCGCCATACGTTTGGCTCTCAATTCCACATTTTTGGGCCCAGCTGCTCCAATTTCACAAAGATGGACCCTCATCTACTCCCCGACAGGAATCCATCACAATATTTTGTGGGTGTGGCCTAATTTCTCTATAGCGCCCCCTAGAACACTTTAAATGATCAGCCCCAGCCATGCTTTAACCTACAATTACAAAACTTTGTACACGTGTGTACCTTGTCAGGACTTACAAAAAAGTCTCTTGGAGCCATTGTCTAAACCCCACAGGAAGTCAGCCATTTTGGATTGAAGTTTGGATTTTGACCCATTTTTGCCGTTTACAGCCTTCCTATTTGATCGAACTCCTCCTAGGGATTTTGATTGATCGGCTTCAAACTCCGTCAGTCTGTTCATAAGGCATGTCCCATCTAAAGTTATCAAAACGGTGAGTTTTTGAGAATGCTGAAGGGGGGTTAGCAGGGGTCAAAGTTCACCTACTCCCCATAAAAATAAACTGCTATATCTCCTACACAGAAACTCACAGAGGAACCAAAGTTTGAGTGATTGATCATCATCGGGTCTCCTAGAATACCCTATGGTCGAATGATGACATCACTTAGGCCACGCCCCCTGAGAACAGGAAGTGTAATGTTTTACTGTGAACGTTCGCTATCTGACCCCTTTGACCTCATCAACATGAAACTGTGCCCAGACACAGAAGACATGTTGGTGTATTGAGGATTCCAACCCCGACCAGCTACGATAGAGCAGGTGGGCATGGCGGCGTGGCGAAGTGACCTGTAACGCCATCGCCATACGTTTGGCTCTCAATACCACATTTTCGGGCTCAGCTGCTGCAAACTCACAAGGATGAATATTTATCCACTCCCCGACTAGAATCCATCACAATATTTGTAGGGCGTGGCCTAATTTCTCTATACCGCCCCCTAGAAAACAGCAGCCCATAGGTTATGTTGTTATTAATTATTTAAATATACATTATTATAACTTTTTATATATATAAGTTTATTTTGTGGGTTAAAATACAAACATTCATTCATTTTTGCTAGAAATAATACAAACAAAGTGATTCAGCAAAACGTATGACACAGCGAAGTAAGAACACACTGGGGTCAGTGTTGATGGAGTACCACTGGCACCTTGTGGCGATATACTGGTACTGCTAGTGCAATACCAGTATTGCCCCAGCAGGAGGCAGTGGTACTCCATCAATGAGAAAACAGATCGACGCTACGTAATAACAGTCAGCCGGCGACAGCTGGAGCTGCGAAGTTTTCCTGAACATTTTGCCTGCTTTTTGGAGCCACAGAACTGGACTACGCTCAACATTTTGCTTGGATTTTGGAGTTGCAAATCCGAACCACGCTTTTGAGCAAGAAGGCTCTGTTGGACCGGAGTTGGAGAAGTTTAAACTGAGCAACAGCTTCCGCGGTGCGGGCGGAGGCGCTGAAAACTGCGTGAGAGCTTCTGTGGTGGCTGGCGTGAGGCGGCGGTTGCTCGTACCCCGCGGTGGCAATAGGCCGGAGCGGCGCTTGGCTGCGAGGGCCGTTCGAGGCTGCTTGCAGCTTTAATTAGGCCCGAGCAGCTAAGCGCTGCGAAGGCCTATTGTTTCTGTACTGTTTATTATTATTATTAGGCCCGAGCAGCTAAGCGCTGCGAAGGCCTATTGTATCTGTACTGTTTATTGTATCTGTACTGTTTATTATTATTATTATTATTATTATTTTCTTCCCACCTCTTTGGGGGGCTTTTTGGGGGCCTTATCATATTGGAAAACTCACCAAACTTGGCGGAGGCCTTAAGCCTGTTTAAAAATTTTGATTTTTAAGGTCATCACAAAAATCCCACAAGAAATGGCTCAATAGCGCCACCTAGAAATTTTCAAAGGACCCTTTGCTATTCACTTACTTTATCCTAGAGACATGAAATTTGGTACACTTGTAGAGCTCCCCAGGACGCTCAAAATTTACAATTAATGTCATAGTGCAAGTATCACAGGAAGTCGGCCATTTTGGATTGAAGGTCCAATTTTGAGGCCATTTTTGCCGTTTACAGCCTCCGTATTTGATCGAACTCCTCCTAGGGATTTCGATTGATCGGCTTCAAACTCGGTCAGTCTGTTCATAAGGCATGTCCCATCTAAAGTTATCAAAACTGTGAGTTTTTGAGTATGCTGAAGGGGGGTTAGCAGGGGTCAAAGTTCACCTACTCGCCATAAAAACATAAACTGCTATATCTCCTACACAGAAACTCACAGAGGAACCAGAGTTACTGTGATTAATCATCATTGGCTGCCCTACAATACCCTATGGTCGAATGATGACATCACTTAGACCACGCCCCCTGAGAACAGGAAGTGTCATGTTTTACTGAGAACGGTCGCTATCTGACCCCTTTGACCTCATCAACATGAAACTGTGCCCAGACACAGAGAACATGTTGATGTGTTGAGGATTCCAACCCCGACCAGCTTCGATAGAGCAGGTGGGCATGGGGGCGTGGCGAAGTGACCTGTAACGCCATCGCCATACGTTTGGCTCTCAATTCCACATTTTCAGGCCCAGCTGCTCCAAACTCACAAGGATGGTCCCTCATCAACTCCCTACAGGAATCCATCACAATATTTGGTGGGCGTGGCCTAATTTCTCTATAGCGCCCCTAGAAAATTTTAAATGATCAGCCCAAGCCATGCTTTGACCTACAATTACGAAACTTTGTACACATTTGTATCATGTCAGGACTTAAAAGAAAGTCTCTTGGAGCCATGGTCTAAACCCCACAGGAAGTCGGCCATTTTGGATTGAAGTTCAGATTTTGACCCCATTTTTGCCGTTTACAGCCTTCCTATTTGATCGAACTCCTCCTAGAGATTTCGATTGATCGGCTTCAAACTCGGTCAGTCTGCTCATAAGGCATGTCCCATCTAAAGTTATCAAAACGGTGAGTTTTTGAGAATGCTGAAGGGGGGTTAGCAGGGTCAAAGTTCACCTACTCGCCGTAAAAAATAAACTGCTATATCTCCTACACAGAAACTCACAGAGGCACCAAAGTTTCTGGAATTGATCATCATCGGGTGTCCTACAATACCCTATGGTGGAATGATGACATCACTTAGGCCACGCCCCCTGAGAAAAGGAAGTGTCATGTTTTACTCTGAACGGTCGCTATCTGACCCCTTTGACCTCATCAACATGAAACTGTGCACAGACACAGAAGACATGTTGGTGTGTTGAGGATTCCAACCCCGACCAGCTTCGATTGAGCAGCTGGGCGTGGCGGCGTGGCGAAGTGACCTGTAACGCCATCGCCATACGTTTGGCTCTCAATTCCACATTTTTGGCCACAGCTGCTCCAAACTCACAAGGATGGATCTTCATCCACTCCCCGACAGGAATCCATCACAATATTTGTAGGGTGTGGCCTAATTTATCTATAGCGCCCCCTAGAAAATTTTAAAAGATCAGCCCCAAGCCATGCTTTAACCTACAATTACGAAACTTTGTACACGTGTGTACCATGTCAGGACTTACAAAAAAGTCTCTTGGAGCCATGGTCTAAACCCCAGAGGAAGTCGGCCATTTTAGATTGAAGTTCAGATTTTGATCCCATTTTTGGCGTTTATAAACCATTTCAGTAATTCGCCACTTGGGGTCAGTATTGCTCCACAAATGAAACAGCAGATAAACAGGATGAAGAACAATATCAGTATTTCGCCAGTAGGTGTCAGTGTTCCTCCACCAATGACAAACAGATCCACGGGCGGATGGGCGTGAAAACTTTGTGAGAGCGTTGCCATGACATTTCTAAAAGGATAGAAATGTCTCAGATAATTTTTTGTTGAATTAAATCATGCAGTAAATGTAGCGTTTTCTTACTTCTTACAAACCATTTCAGTAATTCGCCACTCTGAGTAAGTATTACTCCAACAATGAAATAGAGTGCTTTAGAAACACAGCTGAAGATGATGAAAAATGACGAACTGTAGTACTTCGCCATGTGCATATGATCGGCTGTAAATGACACGTGGATCATCCGACTGACGACAAATTGGATACGTATGACCTTTGTTGACCTCTAAAGAGAACAACAGCATTGAAATATATTTTGACTCCACTGCGCGTCCTACATTAATCCGCCAGCTATATTTCCTCGCTAAACCAATGAATCTGCACCACATTTTTTGCATCGTCAAGGAGCGTCTCCGAACGCATCAGTGCGTAACGCCTGGTGGACGGGCGCGGAAACTGCGCAACAACTTCTGTGTTAGCAGGTGGCCAGCGTTGATGGAAACTGAGCAACAGCTTCCGCGATGCGGGCGGAAGAGCTGAAAACTGCGTGAGAGCTTCTGTGGTGGCTGGCGTGAGGCGCCGGTTGCTAGTACCCCGCGGTGGCAATAGGCCGGAGCGGCGCTTGGCTGCGAGGGCCGTTCGAGGCTGCTTGCAGCTTTAATTATTATTATTATTATTAGGCCCGAGCAGCTAAGCGCTGCGAAGGCCTATTGTTTTCCTATTGTTTATTATTAGGCCCGAGCAGCTAAGCGCTGCGAAGGCCTATTGTTTTCCTACTGTTTCTTATTCTTATTATTCTTCCACCCAAATGAATTGGCTTTTTGAGGGCTTTATCATATTCAAAAACTCACCAAACTTGGCGGACGCATAAAGGGAGTTTCAAAATTTTGTATTTTAAGGTCATTGCAAAAATCGCACAAGAAACGGCTCAAGAGCGCCACCTTGAAATTTTCAAAGGACCCTTTGCTATTCACTTACTTTATCCTAGAGACATGAAATTTGGTACACTAGTAGAGCTCCCCAAGACGCTCAAAATTTACAATTAATGTCATAGTGCAAGTATCACAGGAAGTCGGCCATTTTGGATAGAAGTTCGGATTTTGAGCCCATTTTTGCCGTTTACAGCCTTCATATTTGATCTATCTCCTCCTAGGGATTTTGATTGATCGGCTTCAAACTCGGTCAGTCTGTTCATAAGGCATGTCCCATCTAAAGTTATCTAAACGGTGAGTTTTTGAGTATGCTGAAGGGGGTTAGCAGGGGTCAAAGTTCACCTACTCGCCGTAAAAAAATAAACTGTTATATCTCCTACACAGAAACTCACACAGGCACCAAAATTACTGTTGTTGATCATCATCGGGTCTACTACAATACCCTATGGTCGAATGATGACATCACTTAGGCCACGCCCCCTGAGAACAGGAAGTGTCATGTTTTACTGTCAACGGTCGCTATCTGACCCCTTTGACCTCATCAACCTGAAACTGTGCCCAGACACAGAAAACATGTTGGTGTATTGAGGATTCCAACCCCGACCAGCTACGATGGAGCAGGTGGGCGTGGTGGCGTGGCGAAGTGACCTGTAACGCCATCGCCATACGTTTGGCTCTAAATTCCACATTTTCAGGCCCAGCTGCTGCAAACTCACAAGGATGGATCTTCATCCACTCCCCGACAGGAATCCATCACAATATTTGTTGGTCGTAGCCTAATTTCTCTATAGCGCCCCCTAGAAAACTTTAAATGATCAGCCCCAAGCCATGCTTTAACCTACAAATACAAAACTTTGTACACATGTGTACCTTGTCAGGACATACAAAAAAGTCTCTTGGAGCCATGGTCTAAACCCCACAGGAAGTCGGCCATTTTGGATTCAAGTTCGGTTTTTTACTCCATTTTTGCCGTTTACAGCCTTCATATTTGATCTATCTCCTCCTAGGGATTTTGATTGATCGGCTTCAAACTCGGTCAGTCTGTTCATAAGGCATGTCCCATCTAAAGTTATCTAAACGGTGAGTTTTTGAGTATGCTGAAGGGGGGTTAGCAGGGGTCAAAGTTCACCTACTCGCCGCAAAAAAATAAACTGCTATATCTCCTACACAGAAACTCACAGAGGCACCAAAGTTTGAGTGATTGATCATCATCGGGTCTCCTACAATACCCTATGGTCGAATGATGACATCACTTAGGCCACGCCCCCTGAGAACAGGAAGTGTAATGTTTTACTGTGAATGTTCGCTATCTGACCCCTTTGACCTCATCAACATGAAACTGTGCCCAGACACAGAAGACATGTTGGTGTATTGAGGATTCCAACCCCGACCAGCTACGATAGAGCAGGTGGGCATGGCGGCGTGGCGAAGTTACCTGTAACGCCATCACCATACGTTTGGCTCTCAATACCACATTTTCGGGCTCAGCTGCTGCAAACTCACAAGGATGAATATTTATCCGCTCCCCGACTGGAATCCATCACAATATTTGTAGGGCGTGGCCTAATTTCTCTATAGCGCCCCCTAGAAAACAGCAGCCCAGGTTATGTTGTTATTAATTATTTAAATATACATTATTAAACTTTTTATATATATAAGTTTATTTTGTGGGTTAAAGTACAAACATTCATTCATTTTTGCTAGATATAATACAAACAAAGTCATTCAGCAAAACTTAACACACAGCGAAGTAAGAACACACTGGGGTCAGTGTTGATGGAGTACCGCTGGCACCTTGTGGCGAAGTACTGGTACTGCTAGTGCAATACCAGTATTGCACCAGCAGGAGGCAGTGGTACTCCATCAATGAGAAAACAGAGACGCTACTAACAGTCAGCCGGCGACAGCTGGAGCTGCGACGTTTTCCTGAACATTTTGCCTGCTTTTTGGAGCCACAGAACTGGACTATGCTCAACATTTTGCTTGGATTTTGGAGTTGCAAATCCGAACCACGCTTTTGAGCAAGAAGTCTCTGTTGGACCGGAGTTGGAGAAGTTTAATGGGCTCTTTGCACCTCAGCTTACACGTTCGGGAAAACGGCTGAAATGTTTTGCCAAGGTAACAATTAATAATGTACATCGATCCGAAACCCCAACAAGTAAGGCAAAGAAAGGTTTTAAGATGTTCGCCTCGTTATACATTCACAGATATGAAGGTGAGTTTTATTTTCTTTAAACTGCTAGCACAAGCCTGCTAGCTTTCTAGGAAAAATCTGCTATTTAATTATCTAAAGATTTCTCAGCCATTCTAACGGACACTGTTTGTGCCTTATTTTCAAGCATATTACGTGTGTTTATTGTTAACGACAATAAAGCAGCGGGGAGGAGGGGGGGGGGCAGATTACAGTTCAGACTTTTTGCTTGAAGTATGACGAAGAAAAACGAGCACAGAGCTTACTCTGGTATCGGAGTTCTAGTTCAGCTGACTGTTCAGATTCAGAGTTATTACTTTTAGAAAAATATGGCCGTGTTGCTTAAGGTTTCTGTGTTATTTCGTTTTATTACTTTTGCATGCTTGTTGTGAATGGCTCATTAAGACGGTGTTTAGAGCGGTGTGTACGGCGTTAGCTTCAAGTGGTAGCTTTAACTTGTAGCAACGAATATGTACAAGCTGTCTTAATTGAGGATGGCTTGGAAATCCATGAAAACTTAAACAAAGTACATAGTATTGTTTTATTTGTGTCTTAAGTACGACTTTGTCTTTTATAGCAGTCATAGTTTCTGAAAGTGGAAAAAAGAGCCGCATTCGGGTATACAGTTGTGACGTCAGCGCGGCAGGTGCAAAGAGCCCATTGCTGTTCGTTTAAACAGTCGTAACTCGCGGTGCGGTGAGTAATTTATTCCTTCCTGCTGGTTCTGGAAGCCGTCATGTTTGGAACAGTTATTCTGAGGAGGATGCTAACCCAATGCCTGAGGCCTGCAACGTTTTTAATTCTAACGAAGCGCTTTACTAATTCAATAAACTGAATAGTGTGTGTGATACATCCAGTTTCATACATTCAGAGTTGTTTGTTATTAGTATAGAAGATGTTTAAAATGTCGTTTGAAAGAGTTCTGAGAAAATGCTAAGTATCTTTTACCGATCCATTGGGGTTGTAATATTTAGTTGCAGCACTTCCTGTGATTAATACCTAATTAAATGGGATTGAGCCTGTGCTATTGTTCTAATGTGCTGAAAGTTAACTGTGCTCTCTTAATGTGCATTGCCATTGGTTTATTACTGAACAGTGCGGTTTATTAAACTGATACATCTTAACCTTCACCATTTTCCTGACTCATTTCACGATAACGTCAAAGTTGCACTGCATTTAGATCTCAGTTGTAGTTAACATCAAGCATGTGGGTGTGGCTTAGTGTAAAACTTTCACTATTTACCATGAAACATCAACATTAAATGACTTCCAAATGCAAGATCACAGGTGCCTAATTACACTTCCTCTGTCTTTCTAGAGAACAGCCCTGAACACATTTCCATGGTCACTTGATGACCTTAAAATACGTAAATTTTAAACAGGCTTAAGGCCTGCCCACTTTTAAGAGGCATTCACATGTTTTTTCTGCTGTATGTTTTACTGTTATTCTATAATTTATATGGGTTTCATCATGTGAATACTGACTAAAAACGATAACATGATGAACTCTATGAATGCTGGCTGCTGACCGAACCGCATTGGGGTGTAGAAATGACGAAATGCATTACTTCGCCATGTGCATATGATCAGCTCTAAATGACACGTGGATCATCGGACTGGCGCCAAATTGAAAACGTATGACCTTTGTTGACCTCTAAAGAGCAAAACAGCATTGAAATGTATTTTGACTCCACTGCGCCCCTACATTAATCCGCCAGCTGTATTTCCTCGCTAAACCAATGAATCTATACCACATTTTTTTGCATCTTGAAGGATAGCCGCCGAACGCATAGATGCGTACCGCCTGGAGGACGGGCGCGGAAACTGCGCAACAACTTCTGTCTTAGCACGTGCGCAGCGTTGATGGAAACTGAGCAACTGCTTCCGCGGTGCGGGCGGAGGCGCTGAAAACTGCGTGAGAGCTTCTGTGGTGTCTGGCGTTAGGCGGCGGTTGCTCGTAGCCCGCGGTGGCAATAGGCCGGAGCGGCGCTTGGCTGCGAGGGCCGTTCGAGGCTGCTTGCAGCTTTAATTATTATTATTATTATTCCACCCAAATGAATTGGCTTTTTGAGGGCTTTATCATATTCAAAAACTCACCAAACTTGGCGGAGGCCTTAAGCCTGTTTAAAATTTACGTATTTTAAAGTCGTAGCAAAAATTGCAACAGAAATGTCTCTACGGCGCCACCTAGAAATTGGAAAAACACCCTTTTTTACCCTCTGCTATTCACTTACTTTATCGTAGACACATGAAATTTGGTACACTTGTAGAACTCCCCAAGACGCTCAAAATTTACAATTAATGTCATAGTGCAAGTATCACAGGAAGTCAGCCATTTTTGATTGAAGTTCCCATTTTGACCCCATTTTTGCCGATTTTTGCCATTTACAGCCTTTGTATTTGATCTATCTCCTCCTAGGGATTTTGATTGATCGACTTCAAACTCGGTCAGTCTGTTCATAAGGCATGTCCCATCTAAAGTTATCTAAACGGTGAGTTTTTGAGTATGCTGAAGGGGGTTAGCAGGGGTCAAAGTTCACCTACTCACCATAAATAAATAAACTGCTATATCTCCTACACAGAAACTCACAGAAGCATCAAAGTTTCTGTGATTGATCATCATCGGGTGTCCTACAATACCCTATGGTCGAATGATGACATCACTTAGGCCACGCCCCCTGAGAACAGGAAGTGTAATGTTTTACTGTGAACTGTCGCTATCTGACCCCTTTGACCTCATCAACATGAAACTGTGCCCAGACACAGAAAACATGTTGGTGTATTGAGGATTCCAACCCCGACCTGCTACGATAGAGCAGGTGGGCATGGTGGCGTGGCGAAGTGACCTGTAACGCCATCGCCATACGTTTGGCTCTCAAGTCCACATTTTCGGGCCCAGCTGCTGCAAACTCATAAGGATGGACCCTCATCCACTCCCCAACAGGAATCCATCACAATATTTGGTGGGCGTAGCCTAATTTCTCTATAGCGCCCCCTAGAAAACTTTAAATGATCAGCCCCAAGCCATGCTTTAACCTACAAATACGAAACTTTGTACACATGTGTACCTTGTCAGGACGTACAAAAAAGTCTCTTGGAGCCATGGTCTAAACCCCACAGGAAGTCGGCCATTTTGGATTCAAGTTCGGTTTTTGACCCCATTTTTGCCGTTTACAGCCTTCATATTTGATCTATCTCCTCCTAGGGATTTTGATTGATCGGCTTCAAACTCGGTCAGTCTGTTCATAAGGCATGTCTCATCTAAAGTTATCTAAACGGTGAGTTTTTGAGTATGCTGAATGGGGGTTAGCAGGGGTCAAAGTTCACCTACTCGCCGTAAAAAAATAACTGTTATATCTCCTACACAGAAACTCACACAGGTACCAAAATTACTGTTGTTGATCATCATCGGGTCTACTACAATACCCTATGGTCAAATGATGACATCACTTAGGCCACGCCCCCTGAGAACAGGAAGTGTCATGTTTTACTGTCAATGGTCGCTATCTGACCCCTTTGACCTCATCAACATGAAAGTGTGCCCAGACACAGAAGACATGTTGGTGTATTGAGGATTCCAACCCCGACCAGCTTCGATGGAGCAGGTGGGCGTGGCGAAGTGACCTGTAACGCCATTGCCATACGTTTGGCTCTCAATTTTATTTTTAAAGTTTTTTTTTTTTTAATAATTTTGTTTTGTGGGTTAGAGTACAAACATTCATTAATTTTGGCTAGAAATAATACAAACATCGTCATTCAGCAAAACCTTTATTGTGTTACTCAGCTCCGCTGAGTAACACATTCTGGTCAGTGTTGATGGAGTACGACTGGCCCCTGGTGGCGCAATACTGGTACTGCTGGCGCAATACCATTATTGCGCCAGCAGGAGTCACTGGTACTCCATCAATGAGAAAACAAATCAAGTTCGGTTTTTTTCGGACGGCCGTGAAAACGTTTCCAGCGCGTCTGCCGTGAGATTTCCAAAAGGACAGCGATTACATTTAACCTGAAATGTTATATGTAAGCCCTAAGATAATTTTTGTTGGCTTAAAACACGGAGTAAATGTAGCGTTTTGTTAATGACTGTTATTTCCTACCGCAAGTAAATGCATCATTTCCCTCGTCTCTGCCTTAATGGCCAGTCAAGGGCAAAAACAAATTTAAGCAATTTGATTGGTTGAGAAGGACTGCACGTTCTGTAGCTGTGCTAATACTTACTGTACGTACTGGCAGTCGTACAGTAAGTACTTAGTGTACATGGTTGAGGTTCGGCGCATTACGCTGTGGACTGTACATTTTTTTGCTAAACTGTTGGAGCAGCTAAGTTTTCCTGAACATTATGCCTGGTTTATGGAGCCACAGAACCGGACCACGCTAACGTTTGCTTCGGTTTTGGAGCTGCAGACCCGAATGACGCTCATGAGCCGGAACGGTCTGTTGGAGAGGAGTTTTATTGCCGTTCGTCTTAAAAGTGGTAACTGGAGATGCGGTGAGTGAAGCTCAGTTCACACTACACGATTTTAGAAAAGTCGGCCAATTCTGAAAACGTGAGAGAACACACACTAGCCTATTTAAAATCGTAGGTGTAACGGGTTCGTTCTAAGAGTGTGAGGTTTCACTCGAAAACATTGTAATAACAGCTACGAAATACCTTCAAATTAAAATTCTGCACTACCACAGCTGAATTTGGAGTAAAACAAACAAACATGGACAACGACGTTGAATTGGTAACTTTAGTTTGCGGACTTATTTTAACCCAAAAAAGACGTAACCAAAAATCAAAGCCTTGGATTAAGAACTGGAGATATCGTAAGCAAGGATTATATTTGTTGCATCGCAACATGGAGGTGAGTTTTTTTTTTTTCATAAAAAATACTGTTTTCAATGTTTTTAGAAAATCATGGGAGTTATCCTTTCTCCCCAACTGACCGCGAAAGCTTAACGTAGCCTATTCCAGCTCCTTTCATTGAAACTTATTATATTGTTTAAAATTGTATTATGACTGCAGAATAAAATCAAATGCGCCATTTCAACCAAAGATTGGAATGTGCTTCTCAACCAGATGTACTCTGTGCAATAATTTTATAATTATCTTTCATTAAAAGATAAAAAAAAAAGTCGGAGGAACACCACAGAGATTGGATGAATGAGCAAAGATGATTAAAGACAGTCAATATCCCCGATTTTAGATCAAAGCGGTCCCGACGTTCCACCGACTGGACCCGATCAGTCGTAACACACCACACACTACAGGATGATCGGTTACGATTGTTGAGAGCGACAATCTTACAACGTTCTGAGTTCTTAAGACTG
Source organism: Poeciliopsis prolifica (assembly GCF_027474105.1). Taxonomy (NCBI): domain Eukaryota; kingdom Metazoa; phylum Chordata; class Actinopteri; order Cyprinodontiformes; family Poeciliidae; genus Poeciliopsis; species Poeciliopsis prolifica. Next base: position 83,767 of record NW_026562620.1, on the reverse strand, counting down.
ATACATTGGGGTTGTAATATTTACTTGGACCACTTGCTGTGATTAATACCTAATTATTGAGAGAGATTAAACCTGTGCTTTTGTTCTAATGTACTGAAAGTTAACTGTGCTCTCTGAATGTGCATTGCCCTTGGTTTATTACTGATCAGAAGGGTTTATTAAACTGATACATCTTAACCTTTACCATTTTCCTGAATCATTTTAGGAAAATGTTAAAGTTGCACTGCATTTAGATCTCAGTTGCAGTTAACATCAAAGCATGTGGGTGTGGCTAGTGTAAAACTTTCACTATTTGCCATGAAACATAAACATTAAAAAACTTCCAAATGCAAGATCAGAGCTGCATCACACTTCCTGTGTTTCTCTATAGAACAGTCCTGAACACATTTCCATGGTCACTTGATGAAATCACCCTAGCCCCGCCCACTTTTCAAAGGCAATCACCAGTTTTTTCTCCTGTGAGTTTTACTGTTATTCTATCATATATATGGGTTTCATCATGTGAATACTGACTTAAAACGACAAGATGATGAACTCTGTGAATGCTGGCTGCTGACCAAACCGCATTGGGGTGTAGAAATGGCGAACTGCAGTTCTTCACCATGTGCATATGATAGGCTCTAAATGATACGTTGATCATCCGACTGGCGCCAAATTGGATATGTATGACCTTTGTTGACCTCTAAACACCCCAACAACATTGAAATGTATTTTGACTCCACTGCGCCAACTACATTAATACACCAGCTATATCTCCTCGCTATATCAACGAATCTGCACCACATTTTTTTGTGCGTCGTCAGGAAGTGCCTCCGAACGCATCGATGCGTACCGCCTGGTGGACGGGCGCGGAAACCGCGCAACAACTTCTGTGTTAGAACGTGGGGAGCGTTGATGGAAACGAAGCAACAGTTTCCGCGGTGTGGGCGGAGGTGCTGAAAACTGCTGAGAGTATCTGTGGTGGCTGGCGTGAGGCGGCGGTTGCTAGTACCCTGCGGTGGCAATAGGCCGGAGCGGCGCTTGGCTGCGAGGGCCGCTCGAGGCTGCTTGCAGCTTTAATTATTATTATTATTCTCCCTCCAAATGAATTGGCTTTTGGGGGCTTTATCATATTCAAAAACTCACCAAACTTGGCGGAGGCCTTAAGCCTGTTTCAAATTTACGTATTTTAAAGTCGACGCAACAATTGCAAAAGAAATGGCTCAATAGCGCCACCTTGAAATTTTCAAAGGACCCTTTGCTATTCACTTACTTCATCGTAGAGACATGAAATTTGGTACACTTGTAGAGCTCCCGAAGATGCTCAAAATTTACAATTAATGTCATAGTGCAAGTATCACAGGAAGTCAGCCATTTTGGATTGAAGGTCAAATTTTCACCCCATTTTTGCCGTTTACAGCCTTTGTATTTGATCGAACTCCTCCTAGGGATTTCCATTGATCGGCTTCAAACTCGGTCAGTCTGTTCATAAGGCATGTCCCATCTAAAGTTATCAAAACTGTGAGTTTTTGAGTATGCTGAAGGGGGGTAAGCAGGGGTCAAAGTTCACCTACTCGCCATAAAAAAATAAACTGCTATATCTCCTACACAGAAACTCACAGAGGCACCAAAGTTACTGTGATTGATCATCATCGGGTCTCCTACAATATCCTATGGTCAAGTGATGACATCACTTAGGCCACCCCCTGAGAACAGGAAGTGTAATGTTTTACTGTGAACGGTCGCTATCTGACCCCTTTGACCTCATCAACATGAAACTGTGCCCAGACACAGAAAACATGTTGGTGTATTGAGGATTCCAACCCCGACCACATTCGATGGAGCAGGTGGGCGTGGCGGCGTGGCGAAGTGACCTCTAACGCCATCGCCATACGTTTGGCTCTCAATTCCACATTTTCGGGCCCAGCTGCTGCAAACTCACAAGGATGGATCGACATCACCTCCCCGACAGGAATCCATCACAATATTTGTGGGGCGTGGCCTAATTTCTCTATAGCGCCCCTAGAAAACTTTAAATGATCAGCCCCAAGCCATGCTTTAACCTACAATTACGAAACGTTGCACACGTGTGTACCTTGTCAGGACTTACAAAAAAGTCTCTTGGAGCCATGGTCGAAACCCCACAGGAAGACGGCCATTTTAGATTGAAGTTCAGATTTTGACCCCATTTTTGCCGTTTACAGCCTTCCTATTTGATCGAACTCCTCCTAGGGATTTCGATTGATCGGCTTCAAACTCGGTCAGTCTGCTCATAAGGCATGTCCCATCTAAAGTTATCAAAACGGTGAGTTTTTGAGAATGCTGAAGGGGGGTTAGCAGGGGTCAAAGTTCACCTACTCCCCATAAAAAATCAACTGCTATATCTCCTACACAGAAACTCACAGAGGCACCAAAGTTTCTGTGATTGATCATCATCGGGTGTCCTACAATACCCTATGGTCGAATGATGACATCACTTAGGCCACGCCCCCTGAGAAAAGGAAGTGTCATGTTTTACTCTGAACGGTCGCTATCTGACCCCTTTGACTTCATCAACATGAAACTGTGCCCAGACACAGAAGACATGTTGGTGTGTTGAGGATTCCAACCCCGACCAGCTTCGATGGAGCAGCTGGGCGTGGCGGCGTGGCGAAGTGACCTGTAACGCCATCGCCATACGTTTGGCTCTCAATTCCACATTTTTGGGCACAGCTGCTCCAAACTCACAAGGATGGATCTTCATCCACTCCCCGACAGGAATCCATCACAATATTTGTAGGGTGTGGCCTAATTTCTCTATAGCGCCCCCTAGAAAATTTTAAATGATCAGCCCCAAGCCATGCTTTAACCTACAATTACGAAACTTTGTACACGTGTGTACCTTGTCAGGACTTACAAAAAAGTCTCTTGGAGCCATGGTCTAAACCCCAGAGGAAGTCGGCCATTTTAGATTGAAGTTCAGATTTTGATCCCATTTTTGGCGTTTATAAACCATTTCAGTAATTCGCCACTTGGGGTCAGTATTGCTCCACAAATGAAACAGCAGATAAACAGGATGAAGAACAATATCAGTATTTCGCCAGTAGGTGTCAGTGTTCCTCCACCGATGATAAACAGATCCACGGGCGGATGGGCGTGAAAACTTTGTGAGAGCGTTGCCATGAAATTTCTAAAAGGATAGAAATGTCTCAGATAATTTTTGTTGAATTAAATCATGCAGTAAATGTAGCGTTTTCTTACTTCTTACAAACCATTTCAGTAATTCGCCACTCTGAGTAAGTATTACTCCAACAATGAAATAGAGTTCTTTAGAAACACAGCTGAAAATGATGAAAAATGACGAACTGTAATACTTCGTCATGTGCATATGATCGGCTGTAAATGACACGTGGATCATCCGACTGACGCCAAATTGGATACGTATGACCTTTGTTGACCTCTAAAGAGAACAACAGCATTGAAATATATTTTGACTCCACTGCGCGTCCTACATTAATCCGCCAGCTATATTTCCTCGCTAAACCAATGAATCTGCACCACATTTTTTGCATCGTCAAGGAGCGCATCCGAACGCATCAGTGCGTACCGCCTGTTGGACGGGCGCGGAAACTGCGCAACAACTTCTGTGTTAGCACGTGGCCAGCGTTGATGGAATCTGAGCAACAGCTTCCGCGGTGCGGGCGGAGGAGCTGAAAACTGCGTGAGAGCTTCTGTGGTGGCTGGCGTGAGGCGGCGGTTGCTCGTACCCCGCGGTGGCAATAGGCCGGAGCGGCGCTTGGCTGCGAGGGCCGTTCGAGGCTGCTTGCAGCTTTAATTATTATTATTATTAGGCCCGAGCAGCTAAGCGCTGCGAAGGCCTATTGTTTTCCTACTGTTTCTTATTAGGCCCGAGCAGCTAAGCGCTGCGAAGGCCTATTGTTTTCCTACTGTTTATTATTATTAGGCCCGAGCAGCTAAGCGCTGCGAAGGCCTATTGTTTTCCTACTGTTTATTATTATTTTTCTTCCCACCTCTTTGGGGGGCTTTTTGGGGGCCTTATCATATTGGAAAACTCACCAAACTTGGCGGAGGCCTTAAGCCTGTTTAAAAATTTTGATTTTTAAGGTCATCACAAAAATCCCACAAGAAATGGCTCAATAGCGCCACCTAGAAATTTTCAAAGGACCCATTGCTATTCACTTACTTTATCCTAGAGACATGAAATTTGGTACACTTGTAGAGCTCCCCAGGACGCTCAAAATTTACAATTAATGTCATAGTGCAAGTATCACAGGAAGTCAGCCATTTTGGATTGAAGGTCCAATTTTGGGGCCAGTTTTGCCGTTTACAGCCTTCGTATTTGATCGAACTCCTCCTAGGGATTTCGATTGATCGGCTTCAAACTCGGTCAGTCTGTTCATAAGGCATGTCCCATCTAAAGTTATCAAAACGGTGAGTTTTTGAGTATGCTGAAGGGGGGTTAGCAGGGGTCAAAGTTCACCTACTCGCCGTAAAAAAATAAACTGCTATATCTCCTACACAGAAACTCACAGAGGCACCAAAGTTACTGTGATTGATCATCATCGGGTGTCCTACAATACCCTATGGTCGAATGATGACATCACTTAGGCCACGCCCCATGAGAACAGGAAGTGTCATGTTTTATTGTGGACAGTCGCTATCTGACCCCTTTGACCTCATCAACATGAAACTGTGCCCAGACACAGAAAACATGTTGGTGTATTGAGGATTCCAACCCCGACCAGATTCGATGGAGCAGGTGGGCGTGGCGGCGTGGCGAAGTGACCTCTAACGCCATCGCCATACGTTTGGCTCTCAATTCCACATTTTCGGGCCCAGCTGCTCCAAACTCACAAGGATGGATCGCCATCAACTCCCCGACAGGAATCCATCACAATATTTGGTGGGCGTGGCCTAATTTCTCTATAGCGCCCCCTAGAAAACTTTAAATGATCAGCCCCAAGCCATGCTTTAACCTACAATTACGAAACGTTGTACACATCTGTACCTTGTCAGGACTTACAAAAAAGTCTCTTGGAGCCATGGTCTAAACCCCACAGGAAGTCGCCCATTTTAGATTGAAGTTCAGATTTTGACCCCATTTTTGCCATTTACAGCCTTGGTATTTGATCGAACTCCTCCTAGGGATTTCCATTAATCGGCTTGAAACTCGGTCAGTCTGTTCATAAGGCATGTCCCATCTAAAGTTATCAAAACGGTGAGTTTTTGAGAATGCTGAAGGGGGATTAGCAGGGGTCAAAGTTCACCTACACGCCATAAAAACATAAACTGCTATATTTCCTACACACAAACTCACAGAGGCACCAAAGTTACTGTGATTGATCATCATCGGCTGCCCTACAATACCCTATGGTCGAATGATGACATCACTTAGGCCACGCCCCCTGAGAACAGGAAGTGTCATGTTTTACTGAGAATGGTCCCTATCTGATCCCTTTGACCTCATCAACATGAAACTGTGCCCAGACACAGAGAACATGTTGGTGTGTTGAGGATTCCAACCCCGACCAGCTTCGATGGAGCAGGTGGGCGTGGCGGCGTGGCGAAGTGACCTGTAACGCCATCGCCATACGTTTGGCTCTCAATTCCACATTTTCAGGCCCAGCTGCTCCAAACTCACAAGGATGGTCCCTCATCTACTCCCCTACAGGAATCCATCACAATATTAGGTGGGCGTGGCCTAATTTTTCTATAGCGCCCCCTACAAAATTTTAAATGATCAGCCCCAAGCCATGCTTTTACCTACAATTACGAAACTTTGTACACATTTGTATCATGTCAGGACTTAAAAGAAAGTCTCTTGGAGCCATGGTCTAAACCCCACAAGAAGTCGGCCATTTTGGATTGAAGTTCAGATTTTGACCCCATTTTTGCCATTTACAGCCTTCCTATTTGATCGAACTCCTCCTAGGGATTTCAATTGATCGGCTTCAAACTCGGTCAGTCTGCTCATAAGGCATGTCCCATCTAAAGTTATCAAAACGGTGAGTATTTGAGAATGCTGAAGGGGGGTTAGCAGGGGTCAAAGTTCACCTACTCGCCGTAAAAAAATAAACTGCTATATCTCCTACACAGAAACTCACAGAGGCACCAAAGTTTCTGTGATTGATCATCATCGGGTGTCCTACAATACCCTATGGTCGAATGATGACATCACTTAGGCCACGCCCCATGAGAACAGGAAGTGTCATGTTTTACTCTGAATGGTCGCTATCTGACCCCTTTGACCTCATCAACATGAAACTGTGCCCAGACACAGAAGACATGTTGGTGTGTTGAGGATTCCAACCCCGACCAGCTTCGATGGAGCAGCTGGGCGTGGCGGCGTGGCGAAGTGACCTGTAACGCCATCGCCATACGTTTGGCTCTCAATTCCACATTTTCGGGCCCAGCTGCTCCAAACTCACAAGGATAGATCCTCATCCACTCGCCGACAGGAATCCATCACAATATTTGGTGGGCGTGGCCTAATTTCTCTATAGCGCCCCCTAGAAAATTTAAAATGATCAGCCCCAAGCCATGCTTTAACCTACAATTACGAAACTTTGTACACGTTTACCATGTCAGGACTTACAAAAAAGTCTCTTGGAGCCATGGTCTAAACCCCAGAGGAAGTCGGCCATTTTAGATTGAAGTTCAGATTTTGATCCTATTTTTGGTGTTTATAAACCATTTCAGTAATTCGCCACTTGGGGTCAGTATTGCTCCACAAATGAAACAGCAGATAAACAGGATGAAGAACAATATCAGTATTTCGCCAGTAGGTGTCAGTGTTCCTCCACCAATGACAGATCCACGGGCGGATGGGCGCGAAAACTTTGTGAGAGCGTTGCCATGAAATTTCTAAAAGGATAGAAATGTCTCAGATAATTTTTGTTGAATTAAATCATGCAGTAAATGTAGCGTTTTCTTACTTCTTACAAACCATTTCAGTAATTCGCCACTCTGAGTAAGAATTACTCCAACAATGAAATAGAGTGCTTTAGAAACACAGCTGAAAATGATGAAAAATGACGAACTGCAGTACTTCGCCATGTGCATATGATCGGCTGTAAATTACACGTGGATCTTCCGACTGACGCCAAATTGGATACGTATGACCTTTGTTGACCTCTAAAGAGAACAACAGCATTGAAATATATTTTGGCTCCACTGCGCGTCCTACATTAATCCGCCAGCTATATTTCCTCGCTAAACCAATGAATCTGCACCACATTTTTTGCATCGTCAAGGAGCGCCTCCAAACGCATCAGTGCGTACCGCCTGGTGGACGGGCGCGGAAACTGCGCAACAACTTCTGTGTTAGCTCGTGGCCAGCGTTGATGGAAACTGAGCAACAGCTTCCGCGGTGCGGGCGGAGGAGCTGAAAACTGCGTGAGAGCTTCTGTGGTGGCTGACGTGAGGCGACGGTTGCTAGTACCCCGCGGTGGCAATAGGCCGGAGCGGCGCTTGGCTGCGAGGGCCGTTCGAGGCTGCTTGCAGCTTTAATTAGGCCCGAGCAGCTAAGCGCTGCGAAGGCCTATTGTTTTGTACTGTTTCTTATTATTATTATTATTATTATTCTTCCACCCAAATGAATTGGCTTTTTGGGGGCTTTATCATATTCAAAAACTCACCAAACTTGGCAGACCCGTAAAGGGAGTTTCAAAATTTTGTATTTTAAGGTCATCGCAAAAATCCCATAAGAAATGGCTCAATAGCGCCACCTAGAAATTTTCAAAGGACCCTTTGCTATTCACTTTCTTCATCGTAGAGACATGAAATTTGGTACACTTGTAGAGCTCCCCAAGATGCTCAAAATTTACAATTAATGTCATAGTGCAAGTATCACAGGAAGTCGGCCATTTTGGATTGAAGGTCCAATTTTGAGCCCATTTTTGCCGTTTACAGCCTCCGTATTTGATCGAACTCCTCCTAGGGATTTCCATTGACCGGCTTCAAACTCGGTCAGTCTGTTCATAAGGCATGTCCATCTAAAGTTATCAAAACGGTGAGTTTTTGAGTATGCTGAAGGGGGGTTAGCAGGGGTCAAAGTTCACCTACTCGCCGTAAAAAAATAAACTGCTATATCTCCTACACAGAAACTCACAGAGGCACCAAAGTTACTGTGATTGATCATCATCGGCTGCCCTACAATACCCTATGGTCGAATGATGACATCACTTAGGCCACGCCCCCTGAGAACAGGAAGTGTCATGTTTTACTGTGAACTGTCGCTATCTGACCCCTTTGACCTCATCAACATGAAACTGTGCCCAGACACAGAAAACATGTTGGTGTGTTGAGGATTCCAACCCCGACCAGCTTCGATGGAGCAGCTGGGCGTGGTGGCGTGGCGAAGTGACCCGTAAACGCCATAGCCATACGTTTGGCTCTCAATTCCACATTTTTGGGCGCAGCTGCTCCAAACTCACAAAGATGGATCTTCATCCACTCCCCGACAGGAATCCATCACAATATTTGCAGGGTGTGGCCTAATTTCTCTATAGCGCCCCCTAGAAAATTTTAAATGATCAGCCCCAAGCCATGCTTTAACCTACAACTACGAAACTTTGTACACGTGTGTACCTTGTCAGGACTTACAAAAAAGTCTCTTGGAGCCAAGGTCTAAACCCCAGAGGAAGTCAGCCATTTTAGATTGAAGTTCAAATTTTGATCCCATTTTTGCCGTTTACAGCCTTCCTATTTGATCGAACTCCTCCTAGGGATTTCGATTGATCGGCTTCAAACTCGGTCAGTCTGCTCATAAGGCATGTCCCATCTAAAGTTATCAAAACGGTGAGTTTTTGAGAATGCTGAAGGGGGGTTAGCAGGGGTCAAAGTTCACCTACTCGCCGTAAAAAAATAAACTGCTATATCTCCTATACAGAAACTCACAGAGGCACCAGACTTTCTGTGATTGATCAACATCGGGTGTCCTACAATACCCTATGGTCGAATGATGACATCACTTAGGCCACGCCCCCTGAGAAAAGGAAGTGTCATGTTTTACTCTGAACGGTCGCTATCTCACCCCTTTGACCTCATCAACATGAAACTGTGCCCAGACACAGAAGACATGTTGGTGTGTTGAGGATTTCAACCCCGACCAGCTACGATGGAGCAGGTGGGCGTGGCGGCGTGGCGAAGTGACCTGTAACGCCATCGCCATACGTTTTGGCTCTCAATTCCACATTTCTGGGCCCACCTGCTCCAAACTCACAAGGATGGATTCCCATCAACTCCCCGACAGGAATCCATCACAATATTTGGTGGGCGTGGCCTAATTTCTCTATAGCGCCCCCTAGAAAACAGCAGCACATAGGTTATGTTGTTATTAATTATTTAAATATACATTATTATAACTTTTTATATATATATAAGTTTATTTTGTGGGTTAAAGTACAAACATTCATTCATTTTTGCTAGAAATAATACAAACAAAGTCATTCAGCAAAACTTATGACAGCGAAGTAAGAACACACTGGGTCAGTGTTGATGGAGTACTACTGGCACCTTGTGGAGAAATACTGGTACTGCTAGTGCAATACCAGTATTGCCCCAGCAGGAGGCAGTGGTACTCCATCAATGAGAAAACAGATCGACGCTACGTAATAACAGTCAGCCGGCGACAGCTGGAGCTGCGAAGTTTTCCTGAACATTTTGCCTGCTTTTTGGAGCCACAGAACTGGACTACGCTCAACATTTTGCTTGGATTTTGGAGTTGCAAATCCAAACCACGCTTTTGAGCAAGAAGGCTCTGTTGGAACGGAGTTGGAGAAGTTTAAACTGAGCAACAGCTTCCGCGGTGCGGGCGGAGGCGCTGAAAAACTGCGTGAGAGCTTCTGTGGTGGCTGGCGTGAGGCGGCGGTTGCTCATACCCCGCGGTGGCAATAGGCCGGAGCGGCGCTTGGCTGCGAGGGCCGTTCGAGGCTGCTTGCAGCTTTAATTATTATTATTCTGCCCCCCTAAAGAGGGGCCTTTTTGGGGGCTTTATCATTTTCAAAAACTCACCAAACTTGGCGGACACGTAAAGGGAGTTTCAAAATTTTGTATTTTAAGGTCATTGCAAAAATCCATAAAAAATGGCTCAATAGCGCCACCTACAAATTTTCAAAGGACCCTTTGCTATTCACTTACTTTATCCTAGAGACATGAAATTTGGTACACTTGTAGAGCTCCCCAGGACGCTCAAAATTTACAATTAATGTCATAGTGCAAGTATCACAGGAAGACAGCCATTTTGGATTGAAGGTCCAATTTTGAGGCCATTTTTGCCGTTTACAGCCTTCGTATTTGATCGAACTCCTCCTAGGGATTTCGATTGATCGGCTTTAAACTCGGTCAGTCTGTTCATAAGGCATGTCCCATCTAAAGTTATCAAAACGGTGAGTTTTTGAGTATGCTGAAGGGGGGTTAGCAGGGGTCAAAGTTCACCTACTCGCCGTAAAAAAATAAACTGCTATATCTCCTACACAGAAACTCACAGAGGCACCAAAGTTTCTATGATTGATCATCATTGGGTGTCCTACAATACCCTATGGTCGAATGATGACATCACTTTGGCCACGCCCCCTGAGAACAGGAAGTGTAATGTTTTACTGTGAACTTTCACTATCTGACCCCTTTGACCTCATCAACATGAAACTGTGCCCAGACACAGAAGACATGTTGGTGTGTTGAGGATTCCAACCCCGACCAGCTTCGATGGAGCAGGTGGGCGTGGCGGCATGGCGAATTGACCTGTAACGCCATCGCCATACGTTTTGCTCTCAATTCCACAGTTTCTGTTCCAGCTGCTCCAACCTCACAAGGATGGATCTTCATCCACTCCCCGACAGGAATCCATCACAATATTTGGTGGGCGTGGCCTAATTTCTCTATAGCGCCCCCTAGAACACTTTAAATGATCAGCCCCAAGCCATGCTTTAACCTACAATTACGAAACGTTGTACACATGTGTACCTTGTCAGGACTTACAAAAAAGTCTCTTGGAGCCATGGTCTAATCCCCACAGGAAGTCGGCCATTTTAGATTGAAGTTCAGATTTTGACCCCATTTTTGCCGTTTACAGCCTCCGTATTTGATCGAACTCCTCCTAGGGATTTCGATTGATCGGCTTCAAACTCGGTCAGTCTGTTCATAAGGCATGTCCCATCTAAAGTTATCAAAACGGTGAGTTTTTGAGAATGCTGAAGGAGGGTTAGCAGGGTCAAAATTCACCTACTCGCCATAAAAAACATAAACTGCTATATTTCCTACACAGAAACTCACAGAGGCACCAAAGTTACTGTGATTGATCATCATCGGGTGTCCTACAATACCCTATGGTCGAATGATGACATCACTTAGGCCACGCCCCCTGAGAACAGGAGTGTAATGTTTTACTGTGAAAGGTCGCTATCTGACCCCTTTGACCTCATCAACATGAAACTGTGCCCAGACACAGAAGCCATGTTGGTGTGTTGAGGATTCTAATCCCGACCAGCTACGATGGAGCAGTGGGCGTGGCGGCGTGGCGAAGTGTCCTGTAACGCCATCGCCATACGTTTGGCTCTCAATTCCACATTTTTGGGCGCAGCTGCTCCAAACTCACAAGGATGGATCTTCATCCACTCCCCGACAGGAATCCATCACAATATTTGTAGGGTGTGGCCCAATTTCTCTATAGCGCCCCCTAGAAAATTTAAAATGATCAGCCCCAAGCCATGCTTTAACCTACAATTACGAAACTTTGTACACATGTGTACCATGTCAGGACTTACAAAAAAGTCTCTTGGAGCCATGGTCTAAACCCCAGAGGAAGTCGGCCATTTTAGATTGAAGTTCAGATTTTGATCCCATTTTTGCCATTTATAAACCATTTCAGTAATTCGCCACTTGGGTCATATTGCTCCCAAAATGAAACAGCATATAATCAGATGAACAATATCAGTATTTCGCCAGTAGGTGTCAGGTTCCTCCACGATGATAAACAGATCCACGGGCGGATGGGCGTGAAAACTTTGTGAGTGTTTGCCATGACATTTCTAAAAGGATAGAAATGTCTCAGATTATTTTTGTTGAATTAAATCATGCAGTAAATGTAGCGTTTTCTTACTTCTTACAAACCATTTCAGTAATTCGCCACTCTGAGTAAGTATTACTCCAACAATGAAATAGAGTGCTTTAGAAACACAGCTGAAAATGATGAAAAATGACGAACTGTAGTACTTCGCTATGTGCATATGATCGGCTGTAAATGTCACGTGGATCATCCGACTGACGCCAAATTGGATACGTATGACCTTTGTTGACCTCTAAAGAGAACAACAGCATTGAAATATATTTTGACTCCACTGCGCGTCCTACATTAATCCGCCAGCTATATTTCCTCGCTAAAGCAATGAATCTATACCACATTTTTTGCATCGTCAAGGATAGCCGCCGAACGCATAGATGCGTACCGCCTGGTGGACGGGCGCGGAAACTGCGCAACAACTTCTGTCTTAGCACGTGCGCAGCTTTGATGAAAACTGAGCAACAGCTTCCGCGGTGCGGGCGGAGGAGCTGAAAACTGCGTGAGAGCTTCTGTGGTGGCTGGCGTGAGGCGGCGGTTGCTCGTACCCCGCGGTGGACAATAGGCCGGAGCGGCGCTTGGCTGCGAGGGCCGTTCGAGGCTGCTTGCAGCTTTAATTATTATTATTATTATTCTTCCACCCAAATGAATTGGCTTTTGAGGGCTTTATCATATTCAAAAACTCACCAAACTTGGCGGACGCGTAAAGGGAGTTTCAAAATTTTGTATTTTAAGGTCATTGCAAAAATCCCATAAGAAATGACTCAATAGCGCCACCTAGAAATTTTCAAAGGACCCTTTGCTATTCACTTACTTTATCCTAGAGACATGAAATTTGGTACTCTTCTAGAGCTCCCCAGGACGCTCAAAATTACAATTAATGTCATAGTGCAAGTATCACAGGAAGTCGGCCATTTTGGATTGAAGGTCCAATTTTGAGGCCATTTTTGCCGTTTACAGCCTTCGTATTTGATCGAACTCCTCCTAGGGATTTCGATTGATCGGCTTCAAATTCGGTCAGTCTGTTCATAAGGCTGTCCCATCTAAAGTTATCAAAACTGTGAGTTTTTGAGTATGCTGAAGGGGTTTAGCAGGGGTCAAAGTTCACCTACTCGCCATAAAAACATAAACTGTTATATCTCCTACACAGAAACTCACAGAGGCACAGAGTTTCTGTGATTAATCATCATTGGCTGCCCTACAATACCCTGTGGTCGAATGATGACATCACTTAGACCACGCCCCCCTGAGAACAGGAAGTGTCATGTTTTACTGAGAACGGTCGCTATCTGACCCCTTTGACCTCATCAACATGAAACTGTGCCAAGACACAGAGAACATGTTGGTGTGTTGACGATTCCAACCCCGACCAGCATTGATGGAGCAGATGGGCGTGGCGGCGTGGCGAAGTGACCTGTAACGCCATCGCATACGTTTGGCTCTCAATTCCACATTTTAAGGCCCAGCTGCTCCAAACTCACAAGGATGGTCCCTCATCTACTCCCCTACAGGAATCCATCCAATATTTGGTGGGCGTGGCCTAATTTTTCTATAGCGCCCCCTAGAAAACTTTAAATGATCAGCCCCAAGCCATGCTTTAACCTACAATTACGAAACTTTGTACACATTTGTATCATGTCAGGACTTAAAAGAAAGTCTCTTGGAGCCATGTCTAAACCCCACAGGGAAGTCAGCCATTTTGGATTGAAGTTCAGATTTTGACCCCATTTTTGCCGTTTACAGCCTTCCTATTTGATCGAACTCCTCCTAGAGATTTCGATTGATCGGCTTCAAACTCGGTCAGTCTGTTCATAAGGCATGTCCCATCTAAAGTTATCAAAACGGTGAGTTTTTGAGAATGCTGAAGGGGGGTTAGCAGGGGTCAAAGTTCACCTACTAGCCGTAAAAAAATAAACTGCTATATCTCCTACACAGAAACTCACAGAGGCACCAAAGTTTCTGGGATTGATCATCATCGGGTGTCCTACAATACCCTATGGTCAAATGATGACATCACTTAGGCCACGCCCCCCTGAGAACAGGAAGTGTAATGTTTTACTGTCAATGGTCGCTATCTAACCCCTTTGACCTCATAAACATGAAACTGTGCCCAGACACAGAAGACATGTTGGTGTGTTAAGAATTCCAACCCCGACCAGCTTCGATGGAGCAGCTGGGCGTGGCGACGTGGCGAAGTTACCTGTAACGCCATCGCCATACGTTTGGCTCTCAATTCCACATTTTTGGGCACAGCTGCTCCAAACACACAAGGATGGATCTTCATCCACTCCTCTACAGGAATGCATCACAATATTTGTAGGGTGTGGCCTAATTTCTCTATAGCGCCCCCCTAGAACATTTTAAATGATCAGCCCCAAGCCATGCTTTAACCTACAATTACGAAACTTTGTACACGTGTGTACCATGTCAGGACTTACAAAAAAGTCTCTTGGAGCCATGGTCTAAACCCCAGAGGAAGTCGGCCATTTTAGATTGAAGTTCAGATTTTGATCCCATTTTTGGCGTTTATAAACCATTTCAGTAATTCGCCACTTGGGGTCAGTATTGCTCCACAAATGAAACAGCAGATAAACAGGATGAAGAACAATATCAGTACTTCGCCAGTAGGTGTCAGTGTTCCTCCACCAATGACAAACAGATCCACGGGCGGATGGGCGTTGAAAACTTTGTGAGAGCGTTGCCATGACATTTCTAAAAGGATAGAAATGTCTCAGATAATTTTTGTTGAATTAAATCCTGCAGTAAATGTAGCGTTTTCTTACTTCTTACAAACCATTTCAGTAATTCGCCACTCTGAGTAAGTATTACTCCAACAATGAAATAGAGTGCTTTAGAAACACAGCTGAAAATGATGAAAAATGACGAACTGTAGTACTTCGCTATGTGCATATGATCGGCTGTAAATGACACGTGGATCATCCGACTGACGCCAAATTGGATACGTATGACCTTTGTTGACCTCTAAAGAGAACAACAGCATTGAATATATTTTGACTACACTTCGCGTCCTACATTAATCCGCCAGCTATATTTCCTCGCTAAACCAATGAATCTGCACCACATTTTTTGAATCGTCAAGGAGCGCCTCCGAACGCATCAGTGCGTACCGCCTGGTGGACGGGCGCGGAAACTGCGCAACAACTTCTGTGTTAGCACGTGGTCAGCGTGATGGAAACTGAGCAACAGCTTCCGCGGTGCGGGCGGAGGAGCTGAAAACTGCGTGAGAGCTTCTGTGGTGGCTGACGTGAGGCGACGGTTGCTAGTCCCCCGCGGTGGCAATAGGCCGGAGCGGCGCTTGGCTGCGAGGGCCGTTCGAGGCTGCTTGCAGCTTTAATTATTATTATTATTCTGCCCCCCTAAAGAGGGGCCTTTTTGGGGGCTTTATCATTTTCAAAAACTCACCAAACTTGGCGGACGCGTAAAGGGAGTTTCAAAATTTTGTATTTAAGGTCTTTGCAAAAATCCCATAAAAATGGCTCAATAGCGCCACCTACAAATTTTCAAAGGACCCTTTGCTATTCACTTAATTTATCCTAGAGACATGAAATTTGGTACACTTGTAGAGCTCCCCAAGATGCTCAAAATTTACAATTAATGTCATAGTGCAAGTTATCACAGGAAGTCAGCCATTTTGGATTGAAGGTCAATTTTGAGGCCATTTTTGCCGTTTACAGCCTCCGTATTTGATCGAACTCCTCCTAGGGATTTCGATTGATCGGCTTCAAACTCGGTCAGTCTGTTCATAAGGCATGTCCCATCTAAAGTTATCAAAACGGTGAGTTTTTGAGTATGCTGAAGGGGGTTAGCAGGGGTCAAAGTTCACTACTCGCCATAAAAAAATAAACTGCTATATCTCCTACACAGAAACTCACAGAGGCACCAAAGTTTCTGTGATTGATCATCATCGGCTGCCCGACAATACCCTATGGTCGAATGATGACATCACTTAGGCCACGCCCCCTGAGAACAGGAAGTGTAATGTTTTACTGTGGACGGTCGCTATCTGACCCCTTTGACCTCATCAACATGAAACTGTGCCCAGACACAGAAGACATGTTGGTGTGTTGACGATTCCAACCCCGACCAGCTTCGATTGAGCAGCTGGGCGTGGCGGCGTGGCGAAGTGACCTGTAACGCCATCGCCATACGTTTTGGCTCTCAATTCCACATTTTTGGCCACAGCTGCTCCAAACTCACAAGGATGGATTATCATCTACTCCCCGACAGGAATCCATCACAATATTTGTAGGGTGTGCCTAATTTATCTATAGCGCCCCCTAGAAAATTTTAAATGATCAGCCCCAAGCCATGGCTTTAACCTACAATTACGAAACTTTGTACACGTGTGTACCATGTCAGGACTTACAAAAAAGTCTCTTGGAGCCATGTCTAAACCCACAGGAAGTCGGCCATTTAGATTGAAGTTCAGATTTTGACTCCATTTTTGCCGTTTAAAGCCTCTGTATTTGATCGAACTCCTCCTAGGGATTTCGATTGATCGGCTTCAAACTCGGTCAGTCTGCTCATAAGGCATGTCCCATCTAAAGTTATCAAAACGGTGAGTTTTTGAGAATGCTGAAGGGGGGTTAGCAGGGGTCAAAGTTCACCTACTCGCCGTAAAAAAATAAACTGCTATATCTCCTACACAGAAACTCACAGAGGCACCAAAGTTTCTGTGATTGATCATCATCGGGTGTCCTACAATACCCTATGGTCGAATGATGACATCACTTAGGCCACGCCCCCTGAGAAAGGAAGTGTCATGTTTTACTTTGAATGGTCGCTATCTGACACCTTTGACCTCATCAACATGAAACTGTGCCCAGACACAGAAGACATGTTGGTGTGTTGAGGATTCCAACCCCGACCAGCTTCGATGGAGCAGCTGGGCGTGGGGCGTGGCGAAGTGACCTGTAACGCCATCGCCATACGTTGGCTCTCAATTCCACATTTTTGGGCGCAGCTTCTCCAAACTCACAAGGATGGATCTTCATCCACTCCCGACAGGAATCCATCACAATATTTGTAGGGTGTGGCCTAATTTCTCTATAGCGCCCCTAGAAAATTTTAAATGATAAGCCCCAAGCATGCTTTAACCTACAATTACGAAACTTTGTACACATGTGTACCATGTCAGGACCTTACAAAAAAGTCTCTTGGAGCCATGGTCTAAACCCAGAGGAAGTCGGCCATTTTAGATTGAAGTTCAGATTTTGATCCCATTTTTGGCGTTTATAAACCATTTCAGTAATTTGCCACTTGGGGTCAGTATTGCTCCACAAATGAAACAGCAGATAAACAGGATGAAGAACAATATCAGTATTTCGCCAGTAGGTGTCAGTGTTCCTCCACCATGACAAACAGATCCACGGGCGGATGGGCGCGAAACTTTGTGAGAGCGTTGCCATGAAATTTCTAAAAGGATAGAAATGTCCTCAGATAATTTTTGTGGAATTAAATCATGCTGTAAATGTAGCGTTTTCTTACTTCTTCCAACCATTTCAGTAATTCGCCACTTGAGTAAGTATTTACTCCAACATGAAATAGAGTGCTTTAGAAACACAGCTGAAATGATGAAAAATGACGAACTGTAGTACTTCGCCATGTGCATACGATCGTCTGTAAATGACACGTGGATCATCCGACTGACGCCAAATTGGATACGTATGCCTTTGTTGACCTCTAAAAAGAACAACAGCATTGAAATATCTTTTGACTCCACTGCGCGTCCTACATTAATCCGCCAGCTATATTTCCTCGCTAAACCAATGATCTGCACACATTTTTTTGCATCGTCAAGGAGCGCCTCCGAACGCATCAGTGCGTACCGCCTGGTGGACGGGCGCGGAAACTGCGCAACAACTTCTGTCTTAGCACGTGGCCCATCGTTGATGGAAACTGAGCAACAGCTTCCGCGGTGCGGGCGGAAGAGCTGAAAACTGCGTGAGAGCTTCTGTGGTGGCTGGCGTGAGGCGCCGGTTGCTAGTACCCGCGGTGGCAATAGGCCGGAGCGGCGCTTGGCTGCGAGGGCCGTTCGAGGCTGCTTGCAGCTTTAATTAGGCCCGAGCAGCTAATCGCTGCGAAGGCCTATTGTTTTTCCTACTGTTTATTATTAGGCCCGAGCAGCTAAAGCGCTGCGAAGGCCTATTGTATCTGTACTGTTTATTATTTATTATTATTATTATTATTTTTCTTCCCACCTCTTTGGGGGGCTTTTTGGGGGCCTTATCATATTGAAAACTCACCAAACTTGGCGGAGGCCTTAAGCCTGTTTAAAAATTTTGATTTTTAAGGTCATCACAAAAATCCCACAAGAAATGGCTCAATAGCGCCACCTAGAAATTTTCAAAGGACCCTTTGCTATTCACTTACTTTATCCTAGAGACATGAAATTTGTACACTTGTAGAGCTCCCCAGGACGCTCAACATTTACAATTAATGTCATAGTGCAAGTATCACAGGAAGTCGGCCATTTTGGATTGAAGGTCCAATTTGAGGCCATTTTTTGCCGTTTACAGCCTCCGTATTGATCGAACTCCTCCTAGGATTTTGATTGATCGGCTTCAAACTCGGTCAGTCTGCTCATAAGGCATGTCCCATCTAAAGTTATCAAAACTGTGAGTTTTTGAGTATGCTGAAGGGGGGTAGCAGGGGTCAAAGTTCACCTACTCGCCATAAAACATAAACTGCTATATCTCCTACACAGAAACTCACAGAGGCACCAAAGTTACTGTGATTAATCATCATTGGCTGCCCTACAATACCCTATGGTCGAATGATGACATCACTTAGACCACGCCCCCTGAGAACAGGAAGTGTCATTTTTACTGAGAACGGTCGCTATCTGACCCCTTTGACCTCATCAACATGAAACTGTGCCCAGACACAGAGAACATGTTTGGTGTGTTGAGGATTCCAACCCCGACCAGCTTCGATAGAGCAGGTGGGCATGGGGGCGTGGCGAAGTGACCTGTAACGCAATCGCCATACGTTGGCTCTCAATTCCACATTTTCAGGCCCAGCTGCTCCAAACTCACAAGGATGGTCCCTCATCAACTCCCCTACAGGAATCCATCACAATATTTGGTGGGCGTGGCCTAATTTCTCTATAGCGCCCCTAGAAAATTTTAAATGATCAGCCCCAAGCCATGCTTTGACCTACAATTACGAAACTTTGTACACATTTGTATCATGTCAGGACTTAAAAGAAAGTCTCTTGGAGCCATGGTCTAAACCCCACAGGAAGTCGGCCATTTTGGATTGAAGTTCAGATTTTGACCCCATTTTTGCCGTTTACAGCCTTCCTATTTGATCGAACTCCTCCTAGAGATTTCGATTGATCGGCTTCAAACTCGGTCAGTCTGCTCATAAGGCATGTCCATCTAAAGTTATCAAAACGGTGAGTTTTGAGAATGCTGAAGGGGGGTTAGCAGGGGTCAAAGTTCACCTACTCGCCGTAAAAATAAACTGCTATATCTCCTACACAGAAACTCACAGAGGCACCAAAGTTTCTGGAATTGATCATCATCGGGTGTCCTACAATACCCTATGGTGGAATGATGACATCACTTAGGCCACGCCCCCTGAGAAAAGGAAGTGTCATGTTTTTACTCTGAACGGTCGCTATCTGACCCCTTTGACCTCATCAACATGAACTGTGCACAGATACAGAAGACATGTTGTGTGTTGAGGATTCCAACCTCGACCAGCTTTGATGGAGCAGGTGGGCGTGGCGGCGTGGCGAAGTGACCTGTAACGCCATCGCCATACGTTTGGCTCTCAATTCCACATTTTTGGCCACAGCTGCTCCAAACTCACAAGGATGGATCTTCATCCACTCCCCGACAAGAATCCATCACAATATTTGTAGGGTGTGCCTAATTTATCTATGGCGCCCCCTAGAAAATTTTAAAAGATCAGCCGCAAGCCATGCTTGAACCTACAATTACGAAACTTTGTACACGTGTGTACCATGTCAGGACTTACAAAAAAGTCTCTTGGAGCCATGGTCTAAACCCCAGAGGAAGTCGGCCATTTTAGATTGAAGTTCAGATTTTGATCCCATTTTTGGCGTTTATAAACCATTTCAGTAATTCGCCACTTGGGGTCAGTATTGCTCCACAAATGAAACAGCAGATAAACAGGATGAAGAACAATATCAGTATTTCGCCAGTAGGTGTCAGTGTTCCTCCACCAATGACAAACAGATCCACGGGCGGATGGGCGTGAAAACTTTGTGAGAGCGTTGCCATGACATTTCTAAAAGGATAGAAATGTCTCAGATAATTTTTTGTTGAATTAAATCATGCAGTAAATGTAGCTTTTCTTACTTCTTACAAACCATTTCAGTAATTCGCCACTCTGAGTAAGTATTACTCCAACAATGAAATAGAGTGCTTTAGAAACACAGCTGAAAATGATGAAAAATGACGAACAGTAGTACTTCGCCATGTGCATATGATCGGCTGTAAATGACACGTGGATCATCCGACTGACGACAAATTGGATACGTATGACCTTTGTTGACCTCTAAAGAGAACAACAGCATTGAAATATATTTTGACTCCACTGCGCGTCCTACATTAATCCGCCAGCTATATTTCCTCGCTAAACCAATGAATCTGCACCACATTTTTTGCATCGTCAAGGAGCGCTCCGAACGCATCAGTGCGTACCGCCTGGTGGACGGGCGCGGAAACTGCGCAACAACTTCTGTGTTAGCAGGTGGCCAGCGTTGATGGAAACTGAGCAACAGCTTCCGCGATGCGGGCGGAAGAGCTGAAAAACTGCGTGAGAGCTTCTGTGGTGGCTGGCGTGAGGCGCCGGTTGCTAGTACCCGCCGGGGCAATAGGCCGGAGCGGCGCTTGGCTGCGAGGGCCGTTCGAGGCTGCTTGCAGCTTTAATTATTATTATTATTATTATTATTATTATTTTTCTTCCCACCTCTTTGGGGGCTTTTTGGGGACCTTATCATATTGGAAAACTCACCAAACTTGGCGGAGGCCTTAAGCCTGTTTAAAAATTTTGATTTTTAAGGTCATCACAAAAATCCCACAAGAAATGGCTCAATAGCGCCACCTAGAAATTTTCAAAGGACCCTTTGCTATTCACTTACTTTATCTAGAGACATGAAATTTGGTACACTTGTAGAGCTCCCAGGACGCTCAAAATTTACAATTAATGTCATAGTGCAAGTATCACAGAAAGTCGGCCATTTTGGTTGAAGGTCCAATTTTGAGGCCATTTTGCCGTTTACAGCCTTCGTATTTGATCGAACTCCTCCTAGGGATTTCGATTGATCGGCTTCAAATTCGGTCAGTCTGTTCATAAGGCATGTCCCATCTAAAGTTATCAAAACTGTGAGTTTTTTGAGTATGCTGAAGGGGGTTTAGCAGGGGTCAAAGTTCACCTACTCGCCATAAAAACATAAACTGCTATATCTCCTACACAGAAACTCACAGAGGCACCAGAGTTACTGTGATTAATCATCATTGGCTGCCCTACAATACCCTATGGTCGCATGATGACATCACTTAGACCACGCCCCCTGAGAACAGGAAGTGTCATGTTTAACTGGGAACGGTCGCTATCTCACCCCTTTGACCTCATCAACATGAAACTGTGCCCAGACACGAAGACATGTTGGTGTATTGAGGATTCCAACCCCGACCAGCTTTGATGGAGCAGGTGGGCGTGGCGGCGTGGCGAAGTGACCTGTAACGCCATCACCATACGTTTGGCTCTCAATTCCACATTTTCAGGCCCAGCGCTCCACACTCACAAGGATGGATCCTCATCCACTCCTGACAGTAATCCATCAGAATATTTGGTGGGCGTGGCCTAATTTCTCTATAGCGCCCCCTAGAAACTTTTAAATGATCAGCCCCAAGCCATGCTTTAACCTACAATTACGAACCTGTGTACACATGTGTACCATGTCAGGACTTACAAAAAAGTCTCTTGGAGCCATGGTCTAACCCCACAGGAAGTCGGGCATTTTAGATTGAAGTTCAGATTTTGACCCCATTTTTGCCGTTTACAGCCTTCCTATTTGATCGAACTCCTCCTAGGGATTTCGATTTATCGGCTTCAAACTCGGTCAGTCTGCTCATAAGGCATGTCCCATCTAAAGTTATCAAAATGGTGAGTTTTTGACAATGCTGAAGGGGGGTTAGCAGGGGTCAAAGTTCACCTACTCGCCGTAAAAAATAAACTGCTATATCTCCTACACAGAAACTCACAGAGGCACCAAAGTTTCTGTGATTGATCATCATCGGGTGTCATACAATACCCTATGGTCGAATGATGACATCACTTAGGCCACGCCCCTGAGAAAAGGAAGTGTCATGTTTTACTCTGAACGGTCGCTATCTGACCCCTTTGACCTCATCAACATGAAACTGTGCCCAGACACAGAAGACATGTTGGTGTGTTGAGGATTCCAACCCCGACCAGCTTCAATGGAGCAGGGGGGCGTGGCGCCGTGGCGAAGTGACCTGTAACGCCATCGCCATACGTTGGCTCTCAATTCCACATTTTTTGGGCCCAGCTGCTCCAAACACACAAGGATGGATCTTCATCCTCTCCCCGACAGAAATCCTTCACAATATTGTAGGGTGTGGCCTAATTTCTCTATAGCGCCCCTAGAAAATTTTAAATGATCAGCCCCAAGCCATGCTTTAACTACAATTACGAAACTTTGTACACGTGTGTACCATGTCAGGACTTACAAGAAAGTCTCTTGGAGGCATGGTCTAAACCCAGAGGAAGTCGGCCATTTTAGATTGAATTTCAGATTTTGATCCCATTTTTGGCGTTTATAAACCATTTCAGTAATTCGCCACTTGCGGTCAGTATTGCTCCACAAATGAAACAGCAGATAAACAGGATGAAGAAAAATATCAGTATTTCGCCAGTAGGTGTCAGTGTTCCTCCACCAATGAGAAACAGATCCACGGGCGGGATGGCGTGAAACTTTGTGAGAGCATTGCCATGAAATTTCTAAAAGGATAGAAATGTCTCAGATAATTTTTGTTGAATTAAATGATGCAGTAAATGTAGCGTTTTCTTACTTCTACAAACCATTTCAGTAATTCGCCACTCTGAGTAAGTATTACTCCAACAATAAAATAGAGTGCTTTACAAACACAGCTGAAAATGATGAAAAATGACGAACTGTAGTACTTCGCCATGTGCATATGATCGGCTGTAAATGACACGTGGATCATCCGACTGATGCCAAATTGGATACGTATGACCTTTGTTGACCTCTAAAGAGAACAACAGCATTGAAATATATTTTGACTCCACTGCGCGTCCTACATTAATCCGCCAGCTATATTTCCTAGCAAACCAATGAATCTGCACCACATTTTTTGCATCGTCAAGGAGCGCCTCCGAACGCATCAGTGCGTACCGCCTGGTGGACGGGCGCGGAAACTGCGCAACAACTTCTGTGTTAGCACGTGGCCAGCGTTGATGGAAACTGAGCAACAGCTTCCGCGGTGCGGGCGGAGGAGCTGAAAACTGCGTGAGAGCTTCTGTGGTGGGCTGACGTGAGGCGACGGTGCTAGTACCCCAGCGGTGGCAATAGGCCGGAGCGGCGCTTGGCTGCGAGGGCCGTTCGAGGCTGCTTGCAGCTTTAATTATTATTATATTATTATTATTATTATTTTTCTTCCCACCTCTTTGGGGGGCTTTTGGGGGCCTTATCATATTGGAAAACTCACCAAACTTGGCGGAGGCCTTAAGCCTGTTTAAAAATTTTGATTTTAAGGTCATCACAAAAATCCCACAAGAAATGGCTCAATAGCGCCACCTAGAAATTTTCAAAGGACCCATTGCTATTCACTTACTTTATCTAGAGACATGAAATTTGGTACACTTGTAGAGCTCCCCAGGACGCTCAAAATTTACAATTAATGTCATAGTGCAAGTATCACAGGAAGTCAGCCATTTTGGATTGAAGGTCCAATTTTGAGGCCATTTTGCCGTTTACAGCCTCCGTATTTGATCGAACTCCTCCTAGGGATTTCGATTGATCGGCTTCAAACTCGGTCAGTCTGTTCATAAGGCATGTCCCATCTAAAGTTATCAAAACTGTGAGTTTTTGAGTATGCTGAAGGGGGGTTAGCAGGGTCAAAGTTCACCTACTCGCCATAAAAATAAACTGCTATATCTCCTACACAGAAACTCACAGAGGCACCAAAGTTACTGTGATTGATCATCATCGGGTCTCCTACAATATCCTATGGTCAAGTGATGACATCACTTAGGCCACGCCCCCTGAGAACAGGAAGTGTCATGTTTTACTGTCAATGGTCGCTATCTGACCCCTTTGACCTCATCAACATGAAACTGTGCCCAGACACCGAAGACATGTTGGTGTATTGAGGACTCCAACCCCGACCAGCTTCAATGCAGCAGGTGGGCGTGGCGGCGTGGCGAAGTGACCTGTAACGCCATCGCCATATGTTTGGCTCTCAATTCCACAATTTCGGGCCCAGCTGCTCCAAATTCACAAGGATGGACCCTCATCTACTCCCCGACAGGAATCCATCACAATATTTGGTGGGCGTGGCCTAATTTCTCTATAGCGCCCCCTGGAAAACTTTAAATGATCAGCCCCAAGCCATGCTTTAACCTACAATTACGAAACTTTGTACACGTGTGTACCTTGTCAGGACTTACAAAAAAGTCTCTTGGAGCCATGGTCTAAACCCCACAGGAAGTCGGCCATTTTGGATTGAAGTTCGGATTTTGACCCATTTTTGCAGTTTGTAGCCTTCGTATTTGATCAAACTCCTCCTAGGGATTTCGATTGATCGGCTTCAAACTCAGTGAGTCTGTTCATAAAGCATGTCCCATCTAAAGTTATCAAAACGGTGAGTTTTTGAGTATGCTGAAGGGGGGTTGGCAGGGGTCAAAGTTCACCTACTCCCCATAAAAAATAAACTGCTATATCTCCTACACAGAAACTCACAAAGGCACCAAAGTTTCAGTGATTGATGATCATCGGGTGTCCTACAACATCCTATGGTCGAGTGATGACATCACTTAGGCCACGCCCCCTGAGAACAGGAAGTGTCATGTTTTACTGTGAACGGTCGCTATCTGAACCTTTTGACCTCATCAACATGAAACTGTGACCAGACACCGAAGACATGTTGGTGTATTGAGGATTTCAACCCCGATCAGCTACGATGGAGCAGGTGGGCGTGGCGGCGTGGCGAAGTGACCTGTAACGCCATCGCCATACGTTTGGCTCTCAATTCCACATTTTTGGGCCCAGCTGCTCCAAACTCACAAGGATGGACCCTCATCAACTCCCCGACAGGAATCCATCACAATATTTGGTGGGCGTGGCCTAATTTCTCTATAGCGCCCCCTAGAAAACAGCAGCACATAGGTTATGTTGTTATTAATTATTTAAATATACATTATTATAACTTTTTATATATATATAAGTTTATTTTGTGGGTTAAAGTACAAACATTCATTCATTTTTGCTAGAAATAATACAAACAAAGTCATTCAGCAAAACTTATGACACATCGAAGTAAGAACACACTGGGGTCAGTGTTGATGGAGTACGACTGGCACCTTGTGGCGATATACTGGTACTGCTAGTGCAATACCAGTATTGCCCCAGCAGGAGGCAGTGGTACTCCATCAATGAGAAAACAGATCGACGCTACGTAATAACAGTCAGCCGGCGACAGCTGGAGCTGCGAAGTTTTCCTGAACATTTTGCCTGCTTTTGGAGCCACAGAACTGGACTACGCTCAACATTTTGCTTGGATTTTGGAGTTGCAAATCCGAACCACGCTTTTGAGCAAGAAGGCTCTGTTGGACCGGAGTTGGAGAAGTTTAAACTGAGCAACAGCTTCCGCGGTGCGGGCGGAGGCGCTGAAAACTGCGTGAGAGCTTCTGTGGTGGCTGGCGTGAGGCGGCGGTTGCTCGTACCCCGCGGTGGACAATAGGCCGGAGCGGCGCTTGGCTGCGAGGGCCGTTCGAGGCTGCTTGCAGCTTTAATTATTATTCTGCCCCCCTAAAGAGGGCCTTTTTGGGGGCTTTATCATTTTCAAAAACTCACCAATCTTGGCGAACGCGTAAAGGGAGTTTCAAAATTTTGTATTTTAAGGTCATTGCAAAAATCCCATAAAAAATGGCTCAATAGCGCCACCTACAAATTTTCAAAGGACCCTTTGCTATTCACTTACTTTATCCTAGAGACATGAAATTTGGTACACTTGTAGAGCTGCCCAAGATGCTCAAAATTTACAATTAATGTCATAGTGCAAGTATCACCGGAAGTCAGCCATTTTGGATTGAAGGTCCAATTTTGGGGCCATTTTTGCCGTTTACAGCCTTCGTATTTGATCGAACTCCTCCTAGGGATTTCGATTGATCGGCTTCAAACTCGGTCAGTCTGTTCATAAGGCATGTCCCATCTAAAGTTATCAAAACTGTGAGTTTTTGAGTATGCTGAAGGGGGGTTAGCAGGGTCAAAGTTCACCTACTCGCCATAAAAAATAACCTGCTATATCTCCTACACAGAAACTCACAGAGGCACCAAAGTTACTGTGATTGATCATCATCGGGTCTCCTACAATACCCTATGGTCGAATGATGACATCACTTAGGCCACGCCCCATGAGAACAGGAAGTGTCATGTTTTACTGTGGACGGTCACTATCTGACCCCTTTGACCTCATCAACATGAAACTGTGCCCAGACACAGAAGTCATGTTGGTGTGTTGAGGATTCCAACCACGACAGATTCGATGGAGCAGGTGGGCGTGGCGGCGTGGCGAAGTGACCTCTAACGCCAGCGCCATACGTTTGGCTCTCAATTCCACATTTTCGGGCCCAGCTGCTCCAAACTCACAAGGATGGATCGCCATCAACTCCCCGACAGGAATCCATCACAATATTTGTGGGTCGTGGCCTAATTTCTCTATAGCGCCCCCTAGAAAATTTTAAATGATCAGCCCCAAGCCATGCTTTAACCTACAATTACGAAACGTTGTACACATGTGTACCTTGTCAGGACTTACAAAAAAGTCTCTTGGAGCCATGGTCTAAACCCCACAGGAAGTCGGACATTTTAGATTGAAATTCAGATTTTGACCCCATTTTTGCCGTTTACAGCCTCCATATTTGATCGAACTCCTCCTAGGGATTTTGATTAATCGTCTTCAAACTCGGTCAGTCCGTTAATAAGGCATGTCCCATCTGAAGTTATCAAACGGTGAGTTTTTGAGAATGCTGAAAGGGGGTTAGCAGGGTCAAAGTTCACCTACACGCCATAAAACATAAACTGCTATATTTCCTACACAGAAACTCACAGAGGCACCAAAGTTACTGTGATTGATCATCATCGGGTGTCCTACAATACCCTATGGTCGAATGATGACATCACTTAGGCCACGCCCCCTGAGAAAAGGAAGTGTCATGTTTTACTCTGAACGGTCGCTATCTGACCCCTTTGACCTCATCAACATGAAACTGTGCCCAGACACGAAGACATGTTGGTGTGTTGAGGATTCCAACCCCGACCAGCTTCGATGGAGCAGCTGGGCGTGGCGGCGTGGCGAAGTGACCTGTAACGCCATCGCCATACGTTTGGCTCTCAATTCCACATTTTTGGGCCCAGCTGCTCCAAACTCACAAGGATGGATCTTCATCCACTCCCCGACAGGAATCCATCACAATATTTGTAGGGTGTGGCCTAATTTCTCTATAGCGCCCCCTAGAAAATTTTAAATGATCAGCCCCAAGCCATGCTTTAGCCTACAATTACGAAACTTTGTACACATGTGTACCATGTCAGGACTTACAAAAAAGTCTCTTGGAGCCATGGTCTAAACCCCAGAGGAAGTCGGCCATTTTAGATTGAAGTTCAGATTTTGATCCTATTTTTGGTGTTTATAAACCATTTCAGTAATTCGCCACTTGGGGTCAGTATTGCTCCACAAATGAAACAGCAGATAAACAGGATGAAGAACAATATCAGTATTTCGCCAGTAGGTGTCAGTGTTCCTCCACCGATGATAAACAGATCCATGGGCGGATGGGCGCGAAAAACTTTGTGAGAGCGTTGCCATGAAATTTCTAAAAGGATAGAAATGTCTCAGATAATTTTTGTTGAATTAAATCATGCAGTAAATGTAGCGTTTTCTTACTTCTTACAAACCATTTCAGTAATTCGCCACTCTGAGTAAGAATTACTCCAACAATGAAATAGAGTGCTTTAGAAACACAGCTGAAAATGATGAAAAATTACGAACTGTAGTACTTCGCCATGTGCATATGATCGGCTGTAAATTACACGTGGATCTTCCGACTGACGCCAAATTGGATACGTATGACCTTTGTTGACCTCTAAAGAGAACAACAGCATTGAAATATATTTTGGCTCCACTGCGCGTCCTACATTAATCCGCCGCCAGCTATATTTCCTCGCTAAACCAATGAATCTGCACCACATTTTTTGCATCGTCAAGGAGCGCCTCCAAACGCATCAGTGCGTACCGCCTGGTGGACGGGCGCGGAAACTGCGCAACAACTTCTGTCTTAGCACGTGGCCAGCGTTGATGGAAACTGAGCAACAGCTTCCGCGGTGCGGGCGGAGGAGCTGAAAACTGCGTGAGAGCTTCTGTGGTGGCTGACGTGAGGCGACGGTTGCTAGTACCCCGCGGTGGTAATAGGCCGGAGCGGCGCTTGGCTGCGAGGGCCGTTCGAGGCTGCTTGCAGCTTTAATTATTATTATTATCCCTCCAAATGAATTGGCTTTTTGGGGCTTTATCATATTCAAAAACTCACCAAACTTGGCGGAGGCCTTAAGCCTGTTTCAAATTTACGTATTTTAAAGTCGACGCAAAAATTGCAAAAGAAATGGCTCAATAGCGCCACCTAGAAATTTTCAAAGGACCCTTTGCTATTCACTTACTTCATCGTAGACACATGAAATTTGGTACACTTGTAGAGCTCCCTAAGATGCACAAAATTTACAATTAATGTCATAGTGCAAGTATCACAGGAAGTCAGCCATTTTGGATTGAAGGTCAAATTTTCACCCCATTTTTGCCGTTTACAGCCTTCGTATTTGATCGAACTCCTCCTAGGGATTTCCATTGATCGGCTTCAAACTCGGTCAGTCTGTTCATAAGGCATGTCCCATCTAAAGTTATCAAAACTGTGAGTTTTTGAGTATGCTGAAGGGGGGTAAGCAGGGGTCAAAGTTCACCTACTCGCCATAAAAAAATTAACTGCTATATCTCCTACACAGAAACTCACAGAGGCACCAAAGTTACTGTGTGATTGATCATCATCGGGTCTCCTACAATATCCTATGGTCAAGTGATGACATCACTTAGGTCACGCCCCCTGAGAACAGGAAGTGTAATGTTTTACTGTGGACGGTCGCTATCTGACCCCTTTGACCTCATCAACATGAAACTGTGCCCAGACACAGAAAACATGTTGGTGTATTGAGGATTCCAACCCCGACCACATTCGATGGAGCAGGTGGGCGTGGCGGCGTGGCGAAGTGACCTCTAACGCCATCGCCATACGTTTGGCTCTCAATTCCACATTTTCGGGCCCAGCTGCTGCAAACTCACAAGGATGGATCGACATCACCTCCCCGACAGGAATCCATCACAATATTTGTGGGGCGTGGCCTAATTTCTCTATAGCGCCCCTAGAAAAATTTAAATGATCAGCCCCAAGCCATGCTTTAACCTACAATTACGAAACGTTGTACACGTGTGTACCTTGTCAGGACTTACAAAAAAGTCTCTTGGAGCCATGTTCGAAACCCCACAGTAAGACGGCCATTTTAGATTAAAGTTCAGATTTTGACCCCATTTTTGCCGTTTACAGCCTTCCTATTTGATCGAACTCCTCCTAGGGATTTCGATTGATCGGCTTCAAACTCGGTCAGTCTGCTCATAAGGCATGTCCCATCTAAAGTTATCAAAACGGTGAGTTTTTGAGAATGCTGAAGGGGGGTTAGCAGGGGTCAAAGTTCACCTACTCCCCATAAAAAATCAACTGCTATATCTCCTACACAGAAACTCACAGAGGCACCAAAGTTTCTGTGATTGATCATCATCGGGTGTCCTACAATACCCTATGGTCGAATGATGACATCACTTAGGCCACGCCCCCTGAGAAAAGGAAGTGTCATGTTTTACTCTGAACGGTCGCTATCTGACCCCTTTGACCTCATCAACATGAAACTGTGCCCAGACACAGAAGACATGTTGGTGTGTTGAGGATTCCAACCCCGACCAGCTTCGATGGAGCAGCTGGGCGTGGCGGCGTGGCGAAGTGACCTGTAACGCCATCGCCATACGTTTGGCTCTCAATTCCACATTTTTGGGCACAGCTGCTCCAAACTCACAAGGATGGATCTTCATCCACTCCCCGACAGGAATCCATCACAATATTTGTAGGGTGTGGCCTAATTTATCTATAGCGCCCCCTAGAAAATTTTAAATGATCAGCCCCAAGCCATGCTTTAACCTACAATTACGAAACTTTGTACACGTGTGTACCTTGTCAGGACTTACAAAAAAGTCTCTTGGAGCCATGGTCTAAACCCCCGAGGAGGTTGGCCATTTTAGATTGAAGTTCAGATTTTGATCCCATTTTTGGCTTTTATAAACCATTTCAGTAATTCGCCACTTGGGGTCAGTATTGCTCCACAAATGAAACAGCAGATAAACAGAATGAAGAACAATATCAGTATTTCGCCAGTAGGTGTCAGTGTTCCTCCACCAATGACAAACAGATCCACGGGCGGATGGGCGTGAAAACTTTGTGAGAGCGTTGCCATGAAATTTCTAAAAGGATAGAAATGTCTCAGATAATTTTTGTTGAATTAAATCATGCAGTAAATGTAGCGTTTTCTTACTTCTTACAAACCATTTCAGTAATTCGCCACTCTGAGTAAGTATTACTCCAACAATGAAATAGAGTTCTTTAGAAACACAGCTGAAAATGATGAAAAATGACGAACTGTAATACTTCGTCATGTGCATATGATCGGCTGTAAATGACACGTGGATCATCCGACTGACGCCAAATTGGATACGTATGACCTTTGTTGACCTCTAAAGAGAACAACAGCATTGAAATATATTTTGACTCCACTGCGCGTCCTACATTAATCCGCCAGCTATATTTCCTCGCTAAACCAATGAATCTGCACCACATTTTTGCATCAAGGAGCGCATCCGAACGCATCAGTGCGTACCGCCTGGTGGACGGGCGCGGAAACTGCGCAACAACTTCTGTGTTAGCACGTGGCCAGCGTTGATGGAATCTGAGCAACAGCTTCCGCGGTGCGGGCGGAGGAGCTGAAAACTGCGTGAGAGCTTCTGTGGTGGCTGGCGTGAGGCGGCGGTTGCTCGTACCCCGCGGTGGCAATAGGCCGGAGCGGCGCTTGGCTGCGAGGGCCGTTCGAGGCTGCTTGCAGCTTTAATTATTATTATTATTATTAGGCCCGAGCAGCTAAGCGCTGCGAAGGCCTATTGTTTTCCTACTGTTTCTTATTATTATTATTATTCTGCCCCCCTAAAGAGGGGCCTTTTTGGGGGCTTTATCATTTTCAAAAACTCACCAAACTTGGCGGACGCGTAAAGGGAGTTTCAAAATTTTGTATTTTAAGGTCATTGCAAAAATCCCATAAGAAATGGCTAAATAGCGCCACCTAGAAATTTTCAAAGGACCCTTTGCTATTCACTTACTTCATCGTAGAGACATGAAATTTGGTACACTTGTAGAGCTCCCCAAGATGCTCAAAATTTACAATTAATGTCATAGTGCAAGTATCACAGGAAGTCAGCCATTTTGGATTGAAGGTCAAATTTTCACCCCATTTTTGCCATTTACAGCCTTCGTATTTGATCGAACTCCTCCTAGGGATTTCCATTGACCGGCTTCAAACTCGGTCAGTCTGTTCATAAGGCATGTCCCATCTAAAGTTATCAAAACGGAGAGTTTTTGAGTATGCTGAAGGGGGGTTAGCAGGGGTCAAAGTTCACCTACTCGCCGTAAAAAAATAAACTGCTATATCTCCTACACAGAAACTCACAGAGGCACCAAAGTTACTGTGATTGATCATCATCGGGTGTCCTACAATACCCTATGGTCGAATGATGACATCACTTAGGCCACGCCCCTGAGAACAGGAAGTGTAATGTTTTACTGTGAACTGTTGCTATCTGACCCCTTTGACCTCATCAACATGAAACTGTGCCCAGACACAGAAAACATGTTGGTGTATTGAGGATTCCAACCCCGACCAGCTTCGATGGAGCAGGTGGGCGTGGCGGCGTGGCGAAGTGACCTGTAACGCCATCGCCATACGTTTGGCTCTCAATTCCACATTTTTGGGCGCAGCTGCTCCACACTCACAAGGATGGATCTTCATCCACTCCCCGACAGGAATCCATCACAATATTTGTAGGGTGTGGCCTAATTTCTCTATAGCGCCCCCTAGAACACTTTAAATGATCAGCCCAAGCCATGCTTTAACCTACAATTACGAAACTTTGTACACGTGTGTACCTTGTCAGGACTTACAAAAAAGTCTCTTGGAGCCATGGTCTAAACCCCACAGGAAGTCAGCCATTTTGGATTAAAGTTTGGATTTTGACCCATTTTTGCCGTTTACAGCCTTCGTATTTGATCGAACTCCTCCTAGGGATTTCGATTGATCGGCTTCAAACTCGGTCAGTCTGTTCATAAGGCATGTCCCATCTAAAGTTATCAAAACGGTGAGTTTTTGAGTATGCTGAAGGGGGGTTGGCAGGGGTCAAAGATCACCTACTCGCCATAAAAAAATAAACTGCTATATCTCCTACACAGAAACTCACAGAGGCACCAAAGTTTCTGTGATTGATCATCATCGGGTGTCCTACAATACCCTATGGTCGAATGATGACATCACTTAGGCCACGCCCCATGAGAACAGGAAGTGTCATGTTTTACTGTCAACGGTCGCTATCTGACCCCTTTGACCTCATCAACATGAAACTGTGCCCAGACACAGAAGACATGTTGGTGTGTTGAGGATTCCAACCCCGACCAGCTTCGATGGAGCAGCTGGGCGTGGCGGCGTGGCGAAGTGACCTGTAACGCCATCGCCATACGTTTGGCTCTCAATTCCACATTTTTGGCCGCAGCTGCTCCAAACTCACAAGGATGGATCTTCATCCACTCCCCGACAGGAATCCATCACAATATTTGTAGGGTGTGGCCTAATTTCTCTATAGCGCCCCCTAGAAAATTTTAAATGATCAGCCCCAAGCCATGCTTTAACCTACAATTACGAAACTTTGTACACATGTGTACCATGTCAGGACTTACAAAAAAGTCTCTTGGAGCCATGGTCTAAACCCCAGAGGAAGTCGGCCATTTAGATTGAAGTTCAGATTTTGATCCCATTTTTGGCGTTTATAAACCATTTCAGTAATTTGCCACTTGGGTCAGTATTGCTCCACAAATGAAACAGCAGATAAACAGGATGAAGAACAATATCAGTATTTCGCCTGTAGGTGTCAGTGTTCCTCCGCCAATGACAAACAGATCCACGGGCGGATGGGCGCGAAAACTTTGTGAGAGCGTTGCCATGAAATTTCTAAAAGGATAGAAATGTCTCAGATAATTTTTGTGGAATTAAATCATGCAGTAAATGTAGCGTTTCTTACTTCTTCCAAACCATTTCAGTAATTTGCCACTCTGAGTAAGTATTATTCCAACAATGAAATAGAGTGCTTTAGAAACACAGCTGAAAATGATGAAAAATGACGAACTGTAGTACTTCGCCATGTGCATAAGATCGGCTGTAAATGACACGTGGATCATCCGACTGACGCCAAATTGGATACGTATGACCTTTGTTGACCTCTAAAAAGAACAACAGCATTGAAATATATTTTGACTCCACTGCGCGTCCTACATTAATCCGCCAGCTATATTTCCTCGCTAAACCAATGAATCTGCACCACATTTTTTGCATCGTCAAGGAGCGACTCCGAACACATCAGTGCGTACCGCCTGGAGGACGGGCGCGGAAACTGCGCAACAACTTCTGTCTTAGCACGTGGCCAGCGTTGATGGAAACTGAGCAACAGCTTCTGCGGGCGGGCGGAGGAGCTGAAAACTGCGTGACAGCTTCTGTGGTGGCTGACGTGAGGCGACGGTTGCTAGTACCGCGGTGGCAATAGGCCGGAGCGGCGCTTGGCTGCGAGGGCCGTTCGAGGCTGCTTGCAGCTTTAATTATTATTATTTTTCTTCCCACCTCTTTGGGGGGCTTTTTGGGGGCCTTATCATATTGGAAAACTCACCAAAACTTGGCGGAGGCCTTAAGCCTGTTTAAAATTTTGATTTTTAAGGTCATCACAAAAATCCCACAAGAAATGGCTCAATAGCGCCACCTTTAAATTTTCAAAGGACCCATTGCTATTCACTTACTTTATCCTAGAGACATGAAATTTGGTACACTTGTAGAGCTCCCCAGGACGCTCAAAATTTACAATTAATGTCATAGTGCAAGTATCACAGGAAGTCAGCCATTTTGGATTGAAGGTCCAATTTTGAGGCCATTTTTGCCGTTTACAGCCTCCGTATTTGATCGAACTCCTCCTAGGGATTTCGATTGATCGGCTTCAAACTCGGTCAGTCTGTTCATAAGGCATGTCCCATCTAAAGTTATCAAAACTGTGAGTTTTTGAGTATGCTGAAGGGGGGTTAGCAGGGGTCAAATTTCACCTACTCGCCATAAAAAATAAACTGCTATATCTCCTACACAGAAACTCACAGAGGCACCAAAGTTACTGTGATTGATCATCATCGGTCTCCTACAATATCCTATGGTCAAGTGATGACATCACTTAGGCCACGCCCCCTGAGAACAGGAAGTGTCATGTTTTACTGTCAATGGTCGCTATCTGACCCCTTTGACCTCATCAACATGAAACTGTGCCCAGACACCGAAGACATGTTGGTGTATTGAGGACTCCAACCCCGACCAGCTTCAATGCAGCAGGTGGGCGTGGCGGCGTGGCGAAGTGACCTGTAACGCCATCGCCATATGTTTGGCTCTCAATTCCACAATTTCGGGCCCAGCTGCTCCAAATTCACAAGGATAGACCCTCATCTACTCCCCGACAGGAATCCATCACAATATTTGGTGGGCGTGGCCTAATTTCTCTATAGCGCCCCCTGGAAAACTTTAAATGATCAGCCCCAAGCCATGCTTTAACCTACAATTACGAAACTTTGTACACGTGTGTACCTTGTCAGGACTTACAAAAAAGTCTCTTGGAGCCATGGTCTAAACCCCACAGGAAGTCGGCCATTTTGGATTGAAGTTCGGATTTTGACCCATTTTTGCAGTTTGTAGCCTTCGTATTTGATCAAACTCCTCCTAGGGATTTCGATTGATCGGCTTCAAACTCAGTGAGTCTGTTCATAAAGCATGTCCCATCTAAAGTTATCAAAACGGTGAGTTTTTGAGTATGCTGAAGGGGGGTTGGCAGGGGTCAAAGTTCACCTACTCCCCATAAAAAATAAACTGCTATATCTCCTACACAGAAACTCACAAAGGCACCAAAGTTTCAGTGATTGATGATCATCGGGTGTCCTACAACATCCTATGGTCGAGTGATGACATCACTTAGGCCACGCCCCCTGAGAACAGGAAGTGTCATGTTTTACTGTGAACGGTCGCTATCTGAACCTTTTGACCTCATCAACATGAAACTGTGACCAGACACCGAAGACATGTTGGTGTATTGAGGATTTCAACCCCGATCAGCTACGATGGAGCAGGTGGGCGTGGCGGCGTGGCGAAGTGACCTGTAACGCCATCGCCATACGTTTGGCTCTCAATTCCACATCTTTGGGCCCAGCTGCTCCAAACTCACAAGGATGGACGCTCATCAACTCCCCGACAGGAATCCATCACAATATTTGGTGGGCGTGGCCTAATTTCTCTATAGCGCCCCCTAGAAAACAGCAGCACATAGGTTATGTTGTTATTAATTATTTAAATATACATTATTATAACTTTTTATATATATATAAGTTTATTTTGTGGGTTAAAGTACAAACATTCATTCATTTTTGCTAGAAATAATACAAACAAAGTCATTCAGCAAAACTTATGACACAGCGAAGTAAGAACACACTGGGGTCAGTGTTGATGGAGTACCACTGGCACCTTGTGGCGATATACTGGTACTGCTAGTGCAATACCAGTATTGCCCCAGCAGGAGGCAGTGGTACTCCATCAATGAGAAAACAGATTGACGCTACGTATAACAGTCAGCCGGCGACAGCTGGAGCTGCAAAGTTTTCCTGAACATTTTGCTTGCTTTTTGGAGCGACAGAACTGGATTACGCTCAACATTTTGCTTGGATTTTGGAGTTGCAAATACGAACCACGCTTTGGAGCAAGAAGGCTCTGTTGGACCGGAGTTGGAGAAGTTTAAACTGAGCAACAGCTTCCGCGGTGCGGGCGGAGGCGCTGAAAACTGCGTGAGAGCTTCTGTGGTGGCTGGCGTGAGGCGGCAGTTGCTCGTACCCCGCGGTGGCAATAGGCCGGAGCGGCGCTTGGCTGCGAGGGCCGTTCGAGGCTGCTTGCAGCTTTAATTAGGCCCGAGCAGCTAAGCGCTGCGAAGGCCTATTGTATCTGTACTGTTTATTATTATTATTATTATTAGGCCCGAGCAGCTAAGCGCTGCGAAGGCCTATTGTTTTCCTACTGTTTCTTATTATTATTATTAGGCCCGAGCAGCTAAGCGCTGCGAAGGCCTATTGTTTTCCTACTGTTCTTATTATTATTCTGCCCCCCTAAAGAGGGGCCTTTTTGGGGGCTTTATCATATTCAAAAACTCACCAAAACTTGGCGGACGCGTAAAGGGAGTTTCAAAATTTTGTATTTTAAGGTCATCGCAAAAATCCCATAAGAAATGGCTCAATAGCGCCACCTAGAAATTTTCAAAGGACCCTTTGCTATTCACTTACTTTATCCTAGAGACATGAAATTTGGTACACTTGTAGAGCTCCCCAAGATGCTCAAAATTTACAATTAATGTCATAGTGCAAGTATCACAGGAAGTCGGCCATTTTGGATTGAAGGTCCAATTTTGAGGCCATTTTTGCCGTTTACAGCCTTCGTATTTGATCGAACTCCTCCTAGGATTTCGATTGATCGGCTTCAAACTCAGTCAGTCTGTTCAGAAGGCATGTCTCATCTAAAGTTATCAAAACGGTGAGTTTTTGAGTATGCTGAAGGGGGGTTAGCAGGGGTCAAAGTTCACCTACTCGCCATAAAAACATAAACTGCTATATCTCCTACACAGAAATTCACAGAGGCACCAAAGTTTCTATGATTGATCAACATTGGGTGTCCTACAATACCCTATGGTCGAATGATGACATCACTTTGGCCACGCCCCCTGAGAACAGGAAGTGTAATGTTTTACTGTGAACTTTCACTATCTGACCCCTTTGACCTCATCAACATGAAACTGTGCCCAGACACAGAAGACATGTTGGTGTGTTGAGGATTCCACCCTGACCAGCTTCGATGGAGCAGGTGGGCGTGGCGGCGTGGCGAAGTGACCTGTAACGCCATCGCCATACGTTTTGCTCTCAATTCCACAGTTTCTGTTCCAGCTGCTCCAACCTCACAAGGATGGATCTTCATCCACTCCCCGACAGGAATCCATCACAATATTTGGTGGGCGTGGCCTAATTTCTCTATAGCGCCCCTAGAAAACTTTAAATGATCAGCCCCAAGCCATGCTTTAACCTACAAATACGAAACTTTTGTACACATGTGTACCTTGTCAGGACTTACAAAAAAGTCTCTTGGAGCCATGGTCTAAACCCCACAGGAAGTCGGCCATTTTAGATTGAAGTTCAGATTTTGACCCCATTTTTGCCGTTTACAGCCTCCGTATTTGATCGAACTCCTCCTAGGGATTTCGATTGATCGGCTTCAAACTCGGTCAGTCTGTTCATAAGGCATGTCCCATCTAAAGTTATCAAAACGGTGAGTTTTTGAGAATGCTGAAGGAGGGTTAGCAGGGGTCAAAGTTCACCTACTCGCCATAAAAACATAAACTGCTATATTTCATACACAGAAACTCACAGAGGCACCAAAGTTTCTGTGATTGATCATCATCGGGTGTCCTACAATACCCTATGGTCGAATGATGACATCACTTATTCCACGCCCCCTGAGAACAGGAAGTGTAATGTCTTACTGTGAAAGGTCGCTATCTGACCCCTTTGACCTCATCAACATGAAACTGTGCCCAGACACAGAAGCCATGTTGGTGTGTTGAGGATTCTAATCCCGACCAGCTACGATGGAGCAGCAAGGCGTGGCGGCGTGGCGGCGTGGCGAAGTGTCCTGTAACGCCATCGCCATACGTTTGGCTCTCAATTCCACATTTTTGGGCGCAGCTGCTCCAACCTCACAAGGATGGATCTTCATCCACTCCCCGACAGGAATCCATCACAATATTTGTAGGGTGTGGCCCAATTTCTCTATAGCGCCCCCTAGAAAATTTAAAATGATCAGCCCCAAGCCATGCTTTAACCTACAATTACGAAACTTTGTACACATGTGTACCATGTCAGGACTTACAAAAAAGTCTCTTGGAGCCATGGTCTAAACCCCAGAGGAAGTCGGCCATTTTAGATTGAAGTTCAGATTTTGATCCCATTTTTGCCGTTTATAAACCATTTCAGTAATTCGCCACTTGGGGTCAGTATTGCTCCACAAATGAAACAGCAGATAATCAGGATGAAGAACAATATCAGTATTTCGCCAGTAGGTGTCAGTGTTCCTCCACCGATGACAAACAGATCCACGGGCGGATGGGCGTGAAAACTTTGTGAGTGTGTTGCCATGACATTTCTAAAAGGATAGAAATGTCTCAGATATTTTTTGTTGAATTAAATCATGCAGTAAATGTAGCGTTTTCTTACTTTACAAACCATTTCAGTAATTCGCCACTCTGAGTAAGTATTACTCCAACAATGAAATAGAGTGCTTTAGAAACACAGCTGAAAATGATGAAAAATGACGAACTCTAGTACTTCGCTATGTGCATATGATCGGCTGTAAATGTCACGTGGATCATCCGACTGACGCCAAATTGGATACGTATGACCTTTGTTGACCTCTAAAGAGAACAACAGCATTGAAATATATTTTGACTCCACTGCGCGTCCTACATTAATCCGCCAGCTATATTTCCTCGCTAAAGCAATGAATCTATACCACATTTTTGCATCGTCAAGGATAGCCGCCGAACGCATAGATGCGTACCGCCTGGTGGACGGGCGCAGAAACTGCGCAACAACTTCTGTCTTAGCACGTGCGCAGCTTTGATGAAAACTGAGCAACAGCTTCCGCGGTGCGGGCGGAGGAGCTGAAAACTGCGTGAGAGCTTCTGTGGTGGCTGACGTGAGGCGGCGGTTCCTCGTACCCCGCGGTGGCAATAGGCCGCGGCGCTTGGCTGCGAGGGCCGTTCGAGGCTGCTTGCAGCTTTAATTATTATTATTATTATTATATTAGGCCCGAGCAGCTAAGCGCTGCGAAGGCCTATTGTTTTCCTATTGTTTATTATTATTATTATTATTATTCTTCCACCCAAATGAATTGGCTTTTTGGGGCTTTATCATATTCAAAAACTCACCAAACTTGGCGGAGGCCTTAAGCCTGTTTAAAATTTACGTATTTTAAAGTCGTCGCAAAAATTGCAACAGAAATGTCTCTACGGCGCCACCTAGAAATTGGAAAAACACCCTTTTTTACCCTCTGCTATTCACTTACTTTATCGTAGAGACATGAAATTTGGTACACTTGTAGAGCTCCCAAGACGCTCAAAATTTATAATTAATGTCATAGTGCAAGTATCACAGGAAGTCAACCATTTTTGATTGAAGTTCCCATTTTGACCCCATTTTTGCCGATTTTTGCCTTTTACAGCCTTTGTATTTGATCTATCTCCTCCTACGGATTTTGATTGATCGACGTCAAAACTTGGTCAGTCTGTTCATAAGGCATGTCCCATCTAAAGTTATCTAAACGGTGAGTTTTTGAGTATGCTGAAGGGGGGTTAGCAGGGGTCAAAGTTCACCTACTCGCCGTAAAAAAATAAACTGCTATATCTCCTACACAGAAACTCACAGAAGCATCAAAGTTGCTGTGATTGATCATCATCGGGTCTCCTACATTACCCTATGGTCGAATGATGACATCACTTAGGCCACGCCCCTGAGAACAGGAAGTGTAATGTTTTACTGTGAACTGTCGCTATCTGACCCCTTTGACCTCATCAACATGAAACTGTGCCCAGACACAGAAAACATGTTGGTGTATTGAGGATTCCAACCCGACCAGCTACGATAGAGCAGGTGGGCATGGTGGCGTGGCGAAGTGACCTGTAACGCCATCGCCATACGTTTGCCTCTCAATTCCACATTTTCGGGCCCAGCTGCTGCAAACTCATAAGGATGGATCCTCATCCACTCCCCAACAGGAATCCATCACAATATTTGGTGGGCGTAGCCTAATTTCTCTATAGCGCCCCCTAGAAAACTTTAAATGATCAGCCCAAGCCATGCTTTAACCTACAAATACGAAACTTTGTACACATGTGTACCTTGTCAGGACGTACAAAAAAGTCTCTTGGAGCCATGGTCTAAACCCCACAGGAAGTCGGCCATTTTGGATTCAAGTTCGGTTTTTGACCCATTTTTGCCGTTTACAGCCTTCATATTTGATCTATCTCCTCCTAGGGATTTTGATTGATCGGCTTCAAACTCGGTCAGTCTGTTCAGAAGGCATGTCTCATCTAAGTTATCTAAACGGTGAGTTTTTGAGTATGCTGAAGGGGGGTTAGCAGGGGTCAAAGTTCACCTACTCGCCGTAAAAAAATAACTGTTATATCTCCTACGCAGAAACACACACAGGTACCAAAATTACTGTTGTTGATCATCATCGGGTCTACTACAATA
Source organism: Poeciliopsis prolifica (assembly GCF_027474105.1). Taxonomy (NCBI): domain Eukaryota; kingdom Metazoa; phylum Chordata; class Actinopteri; order Cyprinodontiformes; family Poeciliidae; genus Poeciliopsis; species Poeciliopsis prolifica. Next base: position 42,648 of record NW_026562620.1, on the reverse strand, counting down.
CCCTATGGTCAAATGATGACATCACTTAGGCCACGCCCCCTGAGAACAGGAAGTGTCATGTTTTACTGTCAATGGTGGCTATCTGACCCTTGGACCTCATCAACATGAAACTGTGCCCAGTCACAGAAGACATGTTGGTGTATTGAGGATTCCAACCCCGACCAGCTTCGATGGAGCAGGTGGGCGTGGCGGCGTGGCGAAGTGACCTGTAACGCCATTGCCATACGTTTGGCTCTCAATTTTATTTTTAAAGTTTTATTTTTTTAATTATTTTGTTTTGTGGGTTAGAGTACAAACATTCATTAATTTTGGCTAGAAATAATACAAACATCGTCATTCAGCAAAACCTTTATTGTGTTACTCAGCTGTGCTGAGTAACACATTCTGGTCAGTGTTGATGGAGTACGACTGGCCCCTGGTGGCGCAATACTGGTACTGCTGGCGCAATACCATTATTGCGCCAGCAGGAGTCACTGGTACTCCATCAATGAGAAAACAAATCAAGTTCGGTTTTTTTTCGGACGGCCGTGAAAACGTTTCCAGCGCGTCTGCCGTGAGATTTCCAAAAGGACAGCGATTACATTTAACCTGAAATGTTATATGTAAGCCCTAAGATAATTTTTGTTGGCTTAAAACACGGAGTAAATGTAGCGTTTTGTTAATGACTGTTATTTCCTACCGCAAGTAAATGCATCATTTCCCTCGTCTCTGCCTTAATGGCCAGTCAAGGGCAAAAACAAATTTAAGCAATTTGATTGGTTGAGAAGGACTGCACGTACTGTAGCTGTGCTAATACTTACTGTAAGTACTGGCAGTCGGCAGGAGACCGTATATGGTTGAGGTTCGGCGCATTACGCTGTGGACTGTACATTTTTTTTGCTAAACTGTTGGAGCAGCTAAGTTTTCCTGAACATTATGCCTGGTTTATGGAGCCACAGAACCGGACCACGCTAACGTTTGCTTCGGTTTTGGAGCTGCAGACCCGAATGACGCTCATGAGCCGGAACGGTCTGTTGGAGAGGAGTTTTATTGACGTTCGTCTTAAAAGTGGTAACTGGAGATGCGGTGAGTGAAGCTCAGTTCACACTACACGATTTTAGAAAAGTCGGCCAATTCTGAAAACGTGAGAGAACACACACTAGCCTATTTAAAATCGTAGGTGTAACGGGTTCGTTCTAAGAGTGTGAGGTTTCACTCGAACACATTCTAATACCAGCTACGAAATACCTTCAAATTAAAATTCTGCACTACCACAGCTGAATTTGGAGTAAACAAACAAACATGGACAACGACGTTGAAGTGGTAACTTTAGTTTGCGGACTTATTTTAACCCAAAAAGACGTAACCAAAAATCAAAGCTTTGGATTAAGAACTGGAGATATCGTAAGCAAGGATTATATTTGTTGCATCGCAACATGGAGGTGAGTTTTTTTTTTCATAAAAAATACTGTTTTCAATGTTTTTAGAAAATCAAATGGGAGTTATCCTTTCTCCCCAACTGACCGCGAAAGCTTAACGTAGCCTATTCCAGCTCCTTTAATTGAAACTTATTATATTGTTTAAAATTGTATTATGACTGCAGAATAAAATCAAATGCGCCATTTCAACCAAAGATTGGAATGTGCTTCTCAACCAGATGTACTCTGTGCAATAATTTTATAATTATCTTTCATTAAAAGATAAAAAAAAAAGTCGGAGGAACACCACAGAGATTGGATGAATGAGCAAAGATGATTAAAGACAGTCAATATCCCCGATTTTAGATCAAAGCGGTCCCGATGTTCCACCGACTGGACCCGATCAGTCGTAACACACCACACACTACAGGATGATCGGTTACGATTGTTGAGAGCGACAATCTTACAACGTTCTGAGTTCTTAAGACTGATACATTGGGGTTGTAATATTTACTTGGACCACTTGCTGTGATTAATACCTAATTATTGAGAGAGATTAAACCTGTGCTTTTGTTCTAATGTACTGAAAGTTAACTGTGCTCTCTGAATGTGCATTGCCCTTGGTTTATTACTGATCAGAAGGGTTTATTAAACTGATACATCTTAACCTTTACCATTTCCTGACTCATTTTAGGAAAATGTTAAAGTTGCACTGCATTTCAGTTGCAGTTAACATCAAAGCATGTGGGTGTGGCTTAGTGTAAAACTTTCACTATTTGCCATGAAACATAAACATTAAAAAACTTCCAAATGCAAGATCACAGCTGCACACTTCCTGTGTTTCTCTATAGAACAATCCTGAACACATTTCCATGGTCACTTGATGAAATCACCCTAGCCCCGCCCACTTTTCAAAGGCAATCACCAGTTTTTTCTCCTGTGAGTTTTACTGTTATTCTATCATATATATGGGTTTCATCATGTGAATACTGACTTAAAACGACAAGATGATGAACTCTGTGAATGCTGGCTGCTGACCAAACCGCATTGGGGTGTAGAAATGGCGAACTGCAGTTCTTCACCATGTGCATATGATAGGCTCTAAATGATACGTTGATCATCCGACTGTATGACCTTTGTTGACCTCTAAACACCCCAACAACATTGAAATGTATTTTGACTCCACTGCGCCAACTACATTAATACGCCAGCTATATCTCCTCGCTATATCAACGAATCTGCACCACATTTTTTGTGCGTCGTCAGGAAGTGCCGCCGAACGCATCGATGCGTACCGCCTGGTGGACGGGCGCGGAACCGCGCAACGACTTCTGTTAGAACGTGGGGAGCGTTGATGGAAACGAAGCAACAGTTTCCGCGGTGCGGGCGGAGGTGCTGAAAACTGCTGAGAGTATCTGTGGTGGCTGGCGTCGGGCGGCGGTTGCTAGTACCCTGCGTGGCAATAGGCCGGAGCGGCGCTTGGCTGCGAGGGCCGCTCGAGGCTGCTTGCAGCTTTAATTATTATTATTATTATTCTTCCACCCAATGATTGGCTTTTTGAGGGCTTTATCATATTCAAAAACTCACCAAACTTGGCGGACGCGTAAAGGGAGTATCAAATTTTGTATTTTAAGGTCATTGCAAAATCCCATAAGAAATGGCTCAATAGCGCCACCTAGAATTTTCAAAGGACCCTTTGCTATTCACTTACTTTATCCTAGAGACATGAATTTGGTACACTTGTAGAGCTCCCCAGGACGCTCAAAATTTACAATTAATGTCATAGTGCAGTATCACAGGAAGTCAGCCATTTTGGATTGAAGGTCCAATTTTGAGCCCCATTTTTGCGTTTACAGCCTTCGTATTTGATCGAACTCCTCCTAGGGATTTCGATGATCGGCTTCAAATTCGGTCAGTCTGTTCATAAGGCATGTCCCCTCTAAGTTATCAAAACTGTGAGTTTTTGAGAATGCTGAAGGGGTTTTGCAGGGGTCAAAGTTCACCTACTCGCCATAAAAACATAAACTGCTATATCTCCTACACAGAAACTCACAGAGGCACCAAAGTTACTGTGATTAATCATCATTGGCTGCCCTACAATACCTGTGTCGAATGATCACATCACTTAGACCACGCCCCTAAGAACAGGAAGTGTCATGTTTTACTGAGAATGGTCGCTATCTGACCCCTTTGACCTCATCAACATGAAACTTTGCCAAGACACAGAGAACATGTTGGTGTGTTGAGGATTCCAACCCCGACCAGCTTTGATGGAGCAGGTGGGCGTGGCGGCGTGGCGAAGTGACCTGTAACGCCATCGCCATACGTTTGGCTCTCAATTCCACATTTTCAGGCCCAGCTGCTCCAAACTCACAAGGATGGACCCTCATCTACTCCCCGACAGGAATCCATCACAATAGTTGGTGGGCGTGGCCTAAATTCTCTATAGCGCCCCCTAGAAAACTTTAAATGATCAGCCCCAAGCCATGCTTTAACCTACAATTACGAAACTTTGTACACATTTGTATCATGTCAGGACTTAAAAGAAAGTCTCTTGAGCCATGGTCTAAACCCCACAGAAGTCGGCCATTGTGGATTGAAGTTCAGATTTTGACCCATTTTTGCCGTTTACAGCCTTCCTATTTCATCGAACTCCTCCTAGGGATTTCGATTGATCGGCTTCAAACTCGGTCAGTCTGCTCATAAGGCATGTCCCATCTAAAGTTATCAAAACGGTGAGTTTTTGAGAATGCTGAAGGGGGGTTAGCAGGGGTCATAGTTCACCTACTCGCCGCAAAAAAATAAACTGCTATATCTCCTACACAGAAACTCACAGAGGCACCAAAGTTTCTGTGATTGATCATCATCGGGTGTCCTACAATACCCTATGGTCGAATGATGACATCACTTAGGCCACGCCCCATGAGAACAGAAGTGTAATGTTTTACTGTGGAAGGTCGCTATCTGACCCCTTTGACCTCATCAACATGAAACTGTGCCCAGACACAGAAGACATGTTGGTGTATTGAGGATTCCAACCCCGACCAGATTCGATGGAGCAGCTGGCGTGGCGGCGTGGCGAAGTGACCTGTAACGCCATCGCCATACGTTTGGCTCTCAATTCCACATTTTTGGGCGCAGCTGCTCCAAACTCACAAGGATGGATCTTCATCACTCCCCGACAGCAATCCATCATATTTGTAGGGTGTGGCCTAATTTCTCTATAGCGCCCCCCTAGAAAATTTTAAATGATCAGCCCCAAGCCATGCTTTAACCTACAATTACGAAACTTTGTACACGTGTGTACCATGTCAGGACTTACAAAAAAGTCTCTTGGAGCCATGGTCTAAACCCCAGCGGAAGTCGGCCATTTTAGATTGAAGTTCAGATTTTGATCCCTTTTTGGCGTTTATAAACCATTTCAGTAATTGCCACTTGGGGTCAGTATTGCTCCACAAATGAAACAGCAGATAAACAGGATGAAGAACAATATCAGTATTTCGCCAGTAGGTGTCAGTGTTCCTCCACCATGACAAACAGATCCACGGGCGGATGGGCGCGAAAACTTTGTGATTGAATTTCAGTGATTGATCATCATCGGGTGTCCTACAACATCCTATGGTCGAGTGATGACATCACTTAGGCCATGCCCCCTGAGAACAGGAAGTGTAATGTTTTACTGTGAAAGGTCGCTATCTGACCCTTTGACCTCATCAACATGAAACTGTGCCAAGACACAGAAGCCATGTTGGTGTGTTGAGGATTCTAATCCCGACCAGCTACGATGGAGCAGGTGGGCGTGGTTAAAGTACAAACATTCATTCATTTTTTGCTAGAAATAATACAAAGTCATTCAGCAAAACTTATGACAGCGAAGTAAGAACACACTGGGGTCAGTGTTGATGGAGTACACTGGCACCTTGTGGCGATATACTGTACTGCTAGTGCAATACCAGTATTGCCCCAGCAGGAGGCAGTGGTACTCCATCAATGAGAAAACAGATCGACGCTACGTAATAACAGCAGCCGGCGACAGCTGGAGCTGCGAAGTTTCCTGAACATTATGCCTGTTATGGAGCCACAGAACGGGACCACGCTAACGTTTGCTTCGGTTTTGGAGCTGCAGACCCGAATGACGCTCATGAGCCGGAACGGTCTGTTGGAGAGGAGTTTTATTGCCGTTCGTCTTAAAGTGGTAACTGGAGATGCGGTGAGTGAAGCTCAGTTCACACTACACGATTTTTAGAAAAGTCGGCCAATTCTGAAAACGTGAGAGAACACACACTAGCCTATTTAAAATCGTAGGTGTAACGGTTCGTTCTAAGAGTGTGAGGTTTTCACTCGAACACATTCTAATACCAGCTACGAAATACCTTCAAATTAAAATTCTGCACTACACAGCTGAATTTGGAGTAAACAAACAAACATGGACAATGAGTTGAATTGGTAACTTTAGTTTGCGGACTTATTTTAACCAAAAAAGACGTAACCAAAAATCAAAGCCTTGGATTAAGACTGGAGATATCGTAAGAAAGGATTATATTGTTGCATCGCAACATGGAGGTGAGTTTTTTTTTTCATAAAAAATACTGTTTTCAATGTTTTTAGAAAATCAAATGGGAGTTATCCTTTCTCCCCACTGACCGCGAAAGCTTAACGTAGCCTATTCCAGCTCCTTTCATTGAAACTTATTATATTGTTTAAAATTGTATTATGACTGCAGAATAAATCAAATGCGCCATTTCAACCAAAGGATTGGAATGCTTCTCAACAGATGTACTCTGTGCAATAATTTTATAATTATCTTTTCATTAAAAGATAAAAAAAAAGTCGGAGGAACACCACAGAGATTGGATGAATGAGCAAAGATGATTAAAGACAGTCAATATCCCCGATTTAGATCAAAGCGGTCCCGATGTTCCACCGACTGGACCCGATCGGTCGTAACACACCACACACTACAGGATGATCGGTTACGATTGTTGAGAGCGACAATCTTACAACGTTCTGAGTTCTTAAGACTGATACATTGGGGTTGTAATATTTACTTGGACCACTTGCTGTGATTAATACCTAATTATTGAGAGAGATTAAACCTGTGCTTTTGTTCTAATGTACTGAAAGTTAACTGTGCTCTCTGAATGTGCATTGCCTTGGTTGTTACTGACCAGAAGGGTTTATTAAAATGATACATCTTAACCTTTACCATTTTCCTGACTCATTTTAGGAAATGTTAAAGTTGCACTGCATTTAGATCTCAGTTGCAGTTAACATCAAAGCATGTGGGGTGGGGCTTAGTGTAAAACTTTCACTATTTGCCATGAAACATAAACATTAAAAAACTTCCAAATGCAAGATCACAGCTGCATCACACTCTGTGTTTTCTCTATAGAACAGTCCTGAACACATTTCCATGGTCACTGATGAAATCACCCTAGCCCCGCCCACTTTCAAAGGCAATCACCAGTTTTTCTCCTGTGAGTTTTACTGTTATTCTATCATATATATTTGTTTCATCATGTGAATACTGACTTAAAACGACAAGATGATGAACTCTGTGAATGCTGGCTGCTGACCAAACCGCATTGGGGTGTAGAAATGGCGAACTGCAGTTCTTCACCATGTGCATATGATAGGCTCTAAATGATACGTTGATCATCCGACTGGCGCCAAATTGGATATGTATGCCTTTGTTGACCTCTAAACACCCCAACACATTGAAATGTATTTTTACTCCACTGCGCCAACTACATTAATACGCCAGCTATATCTCCTCGCTATATCAACGAATCTGCACCACATTTTTTGTGCGTCGTCAGGAAGTGCCGCCGAACGCATCGATGCGTACCGCCTGGTGGAACGGCGCGGAAAACGCGCAACGACTTCTGTGTTAGAACGTGAGCGTAGCGTTGAGGAAACGGAGCAACAGTTTCCGCGGTGCGGGCGGAGGTGCTGAAAACTTACTGCTATGCGTTGATGGAAAGGCCTCCGCGGTGCGGGCGGAGGTGCTGAAAACTTGAGAGTATCTGTGGTGGCTGGCGTCGGGCGGCGCTAGCTGCGGTGGCAATAGGCCGGAGCGGCGCTTGGCTGCGAGGCGCTCGAGGCTGTTTGCAGCTTAATTAGGCCCGAGCAGCTAAGCGCTGCGAAGGCCTATTGTTTTCCTACTGTTTCTTATTAGGCCCGAGCAGCTAAGCGCTGCGAAGGCCTATTGTTTTCCTATTGTTTATTATTATTATTATTATGATTCTCCCTCCAAATGAATTGGCTTTTTGGGGGCTTTATCATATTCAAAAACTCACCAAACTTGGCGGAGGCCTCAAGCCTGTTTAAAATTTACGTATTTTAAAGTCATCGCAAAAATTCCACAAGAAATGGCTCAATAGCGCCACCTAGAAATTTTCAAAGGACCCTTTGCTATTCACTTACTTCATTGTAGAGACATGAAATTTGGTACACTTGTAGAGCTTCCCAAGATGCTCAAAATTTACAATTAATGTCATAGTGCAAGTATCACAGGAAGTCGGCCATTTTGAATTGAAGGTCCAATGTTGAGGCCATTTTTGCCGTTTACAGCCTTGTATTGATCGAACTCCTCCTAGGGATTTTGATTGATCGGCTTCAAACTCGGTCAGTCCGTTCATAAGGCATGTCCCATCTAAAGTTATCAAAACGGTGAGTTTTTGAGTATGCTGAAGGGGGGTTAGCAGGGGTCAAAGTTCACCTACTCGCCATAAAAAATAAACTGCTATATCTCCTACACAGAAACTCACAGAGGCACCAAAGTTTCTGTGATTGTTCATAATCGGGTGTCCTACAATACCCTATGGTCGAATGATGACATCACTTAGGCCACGCCCCATGAGAACAGGAAGTGTAATGTTTTACTGTGGACCTTCGCTATCTGACCCCTTTGACCTCATCAACATGAAACTGTGCCCAGACACAGAAGACATGTTGGTGTATTGAGGATTCCAACCCCGACCAGATTCGATGGAGCAGGTGGGCGTGGCGGCGTGGCGAAGTGACCTCTAACGCCATCGCCATACGTTTGGCTCTCAATTCCACATTTTCGGGCCCAGCTGCTGCAAACTCACAAGGATGGATCCTCATCCACTCCCCGACAGGAATCCATCACAATATTTGGTGGGCGTGGCCTAATTTCTCTATAGCGCCCCCTAGAAAACTTTAAATGATCAGCCCCAAGCCATGCTTTAACCTACAAATACGAAACTTTGGACACATGTGTATCATGTCAGGACTTACAAAAAAGTCTCTGGAGCCATGGTCTAAACCCCACAGGAAGTCGGCCATTTTAGATTGAAGTTCAGATTTTGACCCATTTTTGCCGTTTACAGCCTCCGTATTTGATCGAACTCCTCCTAGGGATTTCGATTGATCGGCTTCAAACTCGGTCAGTCTGTTCATAAGGCATGTCCCATCTAAAGTTATCAAAACGGTGAGTTTTTGAGAATGCTGAAGGGGGGTTAGGAGGGGTCAAAGTTCACCTACTCGCCGTAAAAAAATAAACTGCTATATCTCCTACACAGAAACTCACAGAGGCACCAAAGTTTCTGTGATTGATCATCATCGGGTCTCCTACAATACCCTATGGTCGAATGATGGCATCACTTAGGCCACGCCCCCTGAGAAAAGGAAGTGTCATGTTTTACTTTGAATGGTCGCTATCTGACCCCTTTGACCTCATCAATATGAAACTGTGCCCAGACACAGAAGACATGTTGGTGTGTTGAGGATTCCAACCCCGACCAGCTTCGATGGAGCAGCTGGGCGTGGCGGCGTGGCGAAGTGACCTGTAACGCCATCGCCATACGTTTGGCTCTCAATTCCACATTTTTGGGCGCAGCTGCTCCAAACTCACAAGGATGGATCTTCATCCACTCCCCGACAGGAATCCATCACAATATTTGTAGGGTGTGGCCTAATTTCTCTATAGCGCCCCCTAGAATATTTTAAATGATCAGCCCCAAGCCATGCTTTAGCCTACAATTACGAAACTTTGTACACATGTGTACCATGTCAGGACTTACAAAAAAGTCTCTTGGAGCCATGGTCTAAACCCCAGAGGAAGTCGGCCATTTTAGATTGAAGTTCAGATTTTGATCCCATTTTTGCCGTTTATAAACCATTTCAGTAATTCGCCACTTGGGGTCAGTATTGCTCCACAAATGAAACGGCAGATAAACAGGATGAAGAACAATATCAGTATTTCGCCAGTAGGTGTCAGTGTTCTCCACCGATGATAAACAGATCCATGGGTGGATGGGCGCGAAAACTTTGTGAGAGCGTTGCCATGAAATTTCTAAAAGGATAGAAATGTCTCAGATAATTTTTGTTGAATTAAATCATGCAGTAAATGTAGCGTTTTCTTACTTCTTACAAACCATTTCAGTAATTCGCCACTCTGAGTAAGAATTACTCCAACAATGAAATAGAGTGCTTTAGAAACACAGCTGAAAATGATGAAAAATTACGAACTGTAGTACTTCGCCATGTGCATATGATCGGCTGTAAATTACATGTGGATCTTCGACTGACGCCAAATTGGATACGTATGACCTTTGTTGACCTCTAAAGAGAACAACAGCATTGAAATATATTTTGGCTCCACTGCGCGTCCTACATTAATCCGCCAGCTATATTTCCTCGCTAAACCAATGAATCTGCACCACATTTTTTGCATCGTCCAGGAGTGCCTCCGAACGCATCAGTGCGTACCGCCTGGTGGACGGGCGTGGAAACTGCGCAACAACTTCTGTGTTAGCACGTGGCCAGCGTTGATGGAAACTGAGCAACAGCTTCCGCGGTGCGGGCAGAGGAGCTGAAAACTGCGTGAGAGCTTCTGTGGTGGCTGATGTGAGGCGACGGTTGCTAGTACCCCGCGGTGGCAATAGGCCGGAGCGGCGCTTGGCTGCGAGGGCCGTTCGAGGCTGCTTGCAGCTTTAATTATTATTATTATTCTGCCCCCCTAAAGAGGGGCCTTTTTGGGGGCTTTATCATTTTCAAAAACTCACCAAACTTGGCGGACGCGTAAAGGGAGTTTCAAAATTTTGTATTTTAAGGTCATTGCAAAAATCCCATAAAAATGGCTCAATAGCGCCACCTACAAATTTTCAAAGGACCCTTTGCTATTCACTTAATTTATCCTAGAGACATGAAATTTGGTACACTTGTAGAGCTCCCCAAGATGCTCAAAATTTACAATTAATGTCATAGTGCAAGTATCACAGGAAGTCAGCCATTTGGATTGAAGGTCCAATTTTGAGGCCATTTTTGCCGTTTACAGCCTCCGTATTTGATCGAACTCCTCCTAGGGATTTCGATTGATCGGCTTCAAACTCGGTCAGTCTGTTCATAAGGCATCCCATCTAAAGTTATCAAAACGGTGAGTTTTTGAGTGTGCTGAAGGGGGGTTAGTAGGGGTCAAAGTTCACCTACTCGCCATAAAAAAATAAACTGCTATATCTCCTACACAGAAACTCACAGAGGCACCAAAGTTTGTGTGATTGTTCATCATCGGGTGTCCTACAATACCCTATGGTCGAATGATGACATCACTTAGGCCACGCCCCATGAGAACAGGAAGTGTAATGTTTTACTGTGGACCTTCGCTATCTGACCCCTTTGACCTCATCAACATGAAACTGTGCCAGACACAGAAGACATGTTGGTGTATTGAGGATTCCAACCCCGACCAGATTCGATGGAGCAGCTGGGCGTGGCGGCGTGGCGAAGTGACCTCTAACGCCATCGCCATACGTTTGGCTCTCAATTCCACAGTTTCGGTCCAGCTGCTCCAAACTCACAAGGATGGATCTTCATCCACTCCCCGACAGGAATCCATCACAATATTGGTGGGCGTAGCCTAATTTCTCTATAGCGCCCCCTAGAAAACTTTAAATGATCAGCCCCAAGCCATGCTTTAACCTACAAATACGAAACTTTGTACACATGTGTACCTTGTCAGGACTTACAAAAAAGTCTCTTGGAGCCATGGTCTAAACCCCACAGGAAGTCGGCCATTTTAGATTGAAATTCAGATTTTGACCCCATTTTGCCGTTTACAGCCTCCGTATTTGATCGAACTCCTCCTAGGGATTTCCATTGATCGGCTTCAAACTCGGTCAGTCTGTTCATAAGGCATGTCCCATCTAAAGTTATCAAAACGGTGAGTTTTTGAGAATGCTGAAGGGGGGTTAGCAGGGTCAAATTTCACCTACACGCCATAAAAACATAAACTGCTATAATTCCTACACAGAAACTCACAGAGGCACCAAAGTTACTGTGATTGATCATCATCGGGTGTCCTACAATACCCTATGGTCGAATGATGACATCACTTAAGCCACGCCCCCTGAGAACAGGAAGTGTAATGTTTTACTGTTAACGGTCGCTATCTCACCCCTTTCACCTCATCAACATGAAACTGTGCCCAGACACAGAAGACATGTTGGTGTATTGAGGATTCTAATCCCTACCAGCTACGATGGAGCAGGTGGGCGTGGCGGCGTGGAGAAGTGACCTGTAACGCCATCGCCATACATTTGGCTCTCAATTCCACATTTTTAGGCCCAGCTGCTCCACACTCACAAGGATGGATCCTCATCCACTCCCTGACAGGAATCCATCAGAATATTTGGTGGGCGTGGCCTAATTTCTCTATAGCGCCCCCTAGAAACTTTTAAATGATCAGCCCCAAGCCATGCTTTAACCTACAATTACAAAACTTTGTACACATGTGTACCATGTCAGGACTTACAAAAAAGTCTCTTGGAGCCATGGTCTAAACCCCACAGGAAGTCGGCCATTTTAGATTGAAGTTCAGATTTGACCCATTTTTGGCGTTTATAAATCATTTCAGTAATTCGCCACATGGGGTCAGTATTGCTCCACAAATGAAACAGCAGATAAACAGGATGAAGAACAATATCAATATTTCGCCAGTAGGTGTCAGTGTTCCTCCACCAATCCACGGGCGGATGAGCGTGAAAACTTTGTGAGAGCGTTGCCATTAAATTTCTAAAAGGATAGAAATGTCTCAGATAATTTTTGTTGAATTGAATCATGCAGTAAATGTAGCGTTTTCTTACTTCTTACAAACCATTTCGGTAATTCGCCACTCTTAGTAAGTATTACTCCAACAATGAAATAAAGTGCTTTAGAAACACAGCTGAAAACGATGAAAAATGACGGACTGCAGTACTTCGCCATGTGCATATGATCGCTGTAAATGACACATGGATCATCCGACTGACGCCAAATTGGATACGTATGACCTTTGTTGACCTCTAAAGAGAACAACAGCATTGAAATATATTTTGACTCCACTGCGCGTCCTACATTAATCCGCCAGCTATATTTCCTCGCTAAACCAATGAATCTGCACCACATTTTTTGAATCGTCAAGGAGCGCCTCCGAACGCATCAGTGCGTACCGCCTGGTGGACGGGCGCGGAAACTGCGCAACAACTTCTGTGTTAGCACGTGGTCAGCGTTGATGGAAACTGAGCAACAGTTTCCGCGGTGCGGGCGGAGGAGCTGAAAACTGCGTGAGAGCTTCTGTGGTGGCTGACGTGAGGCGACGGTTGCTAGCACCCCGCGGTGGCAATAGGCCGGAGCGGTGCTGGCTGCGAGGGCCGTTCGAGGCTGCTTGCAGCTTTAATTATTAGGCCCGAGCAGCTAAGCGCTGCGAAGGCCTATTGTTTTCCTATTGTTTATTATTATTATTATTATTAGGCCCGAGCAGCTAAGCGCTGCGAAGGCCTATTGTTTTCCTACTGTTTATTATTATTATTATTATTATTATTATTATTATTATTATTATTATTTTTCTTCCCACCTCTTTGGGGGTCTTTTTGGGGGCCTTATCATATTGGAAAACTCACCAAACTTGGCGGAGGCCTTAAGCCTGTTTAAAAATTTTGATTTTTAAGGTCATCACAAAAATCCCACAAGAAATGGCTCATTAGCGCCACCTAGAAATTTTCAAAGGACCCTTTGCTATTCACTTACTTTATCCTAGAGACATGAAATTGGTACACTTGTAGAGCTCCCCAGGACGCTCATAATTTACAATTAATGTCATAGTGCAAGTATAACAGGAAGACAGCCATTTTGGATTGAAGGTCCAATTTTGAGGCCATTTTTGCCGTTTACAGCCTTCGTATTTGATCGAACTCCTCCTAGGGATTTCGATTGATCGGCTTCAAACTTGGTCAGTCTGTTCATAAGGCATGTCCCATCTAAAGTTATCAAAACGGTGAGTTTTGGAGTATGCTGAAGGGGGGTTAGCAGGGGTCAAAGTTCACCTACTCGCCGTAAAAAAATAAACTGCTATATCTCCTACACAGAAACTCACAGAGGCACCAAAGTTTCTATGATTGATCATCATTGGGTGTCCTACAATACCCTATGGTCGAATGATGACATCACTTTGGCCACGCCCCCTGAGAACAGGAAGTGTAATGTTTTACTGTGAACTTTCACTATCTGACCCCTTTGACCTCATCAACATGAAACTGTGCCCAGACACAGAAGACATGTTGGTGTGTGTGAGGATTCCAACCCGACCAGCTTCGATGGAGCAGGTGGGCGTGGCGGCGTGGCGAAGTGACCTGTAACGCCATCGCCATACGTTTTGCTCTCAATTCCACAGTTTCTGTTCCAGCTGCTCCAACCTCACAAGGATGGATTCATCCACTCCCGACAGGAATCCATCACAATATTTGGTGGGCGTGGCCTAATTTCTCTATAGCGCCCCCTAGAAAACTTTAAATTATCAGCCCCAAGCCATGCTTTAACCTACAATTACGAAACGTTGTACACATGTGTACCTTGTCAGGACTTACAAAAAAGTCTCTTGGAGCCATGGTCTAAACCCCACAGGAAGTCGGCCATTTTAGATTGAAGTTCAGATTTTGACCCCATTTTTGCCATTTACAGCCTCCGCATTTGATCGAACTCCTCCTAGGGATTTCGATTGATCAGCTTCAAACTCGGTCAGTCTGCTCATAAGACATGTCCCATCTAAAGTTATCAAAACGGTGAGTTTTTGAGTATGCTGAAGGGGGTTAGCCGGGGTCAAAGTTCACCTACTCGCTGTAAAAAAAGAAACTGTTATATCTCCTACACAGAAACTCACAGAGGCACCAAAGTTACTGTGATTGATCATCATCGGCTGCCCTACAATACCCTATGGTCGAATGATGACATCACTTAGGCCACGCCCCCTGAGAACAGGAAGTGTAATGTTTTACTGTGAACTGTCGCTATCTGACCCCTTTGACCTCATCAACATGAAACTGTGCCCAGACACAGAAAACATGTTGGTGTATTGAGGATTCCAACCCCGACCAGCTTCGATGGAGCAGGTGGGCGTGGCGGCGTGGCGAAGTGACCTGTAACGCCATCGCCATACGTTGGCTCTCAATTCCACATTTTTGGGCCCAGCTGCTCCAATTTCACAAAGATGGACCCTCATCTACTCCCCGACAGGAATCCATCACAATATTTGGTGGGTGTGCCTAATTTCTCTATAGCGCCCCCTAGAACACTTTAAATGATCAGCCCCAAGCCATGCTTTAACCTACAATTACGAAACTTTGTACACGTGTGTACCTTGTCAGGACTTACAAAAAAGTCTCTTGGCCATTGTCTAAACCCCACAGGAAGTCAGCCATTTTGGATTGAAGTTTGGATTTTGACCCATTTTTGCCGTTTACAGCCTTCCTATTTGATCGAACTCCTCCTAGGGATTTTCATTGATCGGCTTCAAACTCCGTCAGTCTGTTCATAAGGCATGTCCCATCTAAAGTTATCAAAACGGTGAGTTTTGGAGTATGCTGAAGGGGGGTTAGCAGGGGTCAAAGTTCACCTACTCCCCATAAAAAATTAACTGCTATATCTCCTACACAGAAACTCACAGAGGAACCAAAGTTTGAGTGATTGATCATCATCGGGTCTCCTAGAATACCCTATGGTCGAATGATGACATCACTTAGGCCACGCCCCCTGAGAACAGGAAGTGTAATGTTTTACTGTTTTTCTGACCCGTTCGCTCTGACCCCTTTGACCTCATCAACATGAAACTGTGCCCAGACACAGAAGACATGTTGGTGTGTTGTCAATTCCAACCCCGACCAGCTACAATGGAGCAGGTGGGCGTGGCGGCGTGGCAAAGTGACCTGTAATGCCATAGCCATACGTTTGGCTCTCAATTCCACATTTTTGGGCCAGCTGCTCCAAACTCACAAGGATGGATCTTCATCCTCTCCCCGACAGGAATCCATCACAATATTTGTAGGGTGTGGCCTAATTTCTCTATAGCGCCCCCTAGAAATTTTAAATGATCAGCCCCAAGCCATGCTTTAACCTACAATTACGAAACTTTGTACACGTGTGTACCATGTCAGGACTTACAAAAAAGTCTCTTGGAGCCATGGTCTAAACCCAGAGGAAGTTGGCCATTTTAGATTGAAGTTCAGATTTTGATCCCATTTTTGGCGTTTATAAACCATTTCAGTAATTCGCCACTTGGGGTCAGTATGCTCCACAAATGAAACAGCAGATAAACAAGATGAGGAACAATATCAGTATTCGCCAGTAGGTGTCAGTGTTCCTCCACCAATGAGAAACAGATCCACGGGCGGGATGGGCGTGAAAACTTTGTGAGAGCGTTGCCATGAAATTTCTAAAAGGATAGAAATGTCTCAGATAATTTTTGTTGAATTAAATCATGCAGTAAATGTAGCGTTTTCTTACTTCTTACAAACCATTTCAGTAATTCGCCACTTGAGAGTAAGTATTACTCCAACAATGAAATAGAGTGCTTTAGAAACACAGCTGAAAATGATGAAAAATGACGAACAGTAGTACTTCGCCATGTGCATATGATCGGCTGTAAATGACACGTGGATCATCCGACTGACGACAAATTGGATACGTATCACCTTTGTTGACCTCTAAAGAGAACAACAGCATTGAAATATATTTTCACTCCACTGCGCGTCCTACATTAATCCGCCAGCTATATTTCCTCGCTAAACCAATGAATCTGCACCACATTTTTTGCATCGTCAAGGAGCGCCTCCGAACGCATCAGTGCGTACCTCCTGGTGGACGGGCGCGGAAACTGCGCAACAACTTCTGTGTTAGCAGGTGGCCAGCGTTGATGGAAACTGAGCAACAGCTTCCGCGATGCGGGCGGAAGAGCTGAAAACTGCGTGAGAGCTTCTGTGGTGGCTGGCGTGAGGCGCCGGTTGCTAGTACCCCGCGGTGGCAATAGGCCGGAGCGGCGCTTGGCTGCGAGGGCCGTTCGAGGCTGCTTGCAGCTTTAATTATTATTATGATTCTCCCTCCAAATGAATTGGCTTTTTGGGGGCTTTATCATATTCAAAAACTCACCAAACTTGGCGGAGGCCTTAAGCCTGTTTAAAATTTACGTATTTTAAAGTCATCGCAAAAATTCCACAAGAAATGGCTCAATAGCGCCACCTAGAAATTTTCAAAGGACCCTTTGCTATTCACTTCATTGTAGAGACATGAAATTTGGTACACTTGTAGAGCTTCCCAAGATGCTCAAAATTTACAATTAATGTCATAGTGCAAGTATCACAGGAAGTCGGCCATTTTGGATTGAAGGTCCAATTTTGAGGCCATTTTGCCGTTTACAGCCTTGGTATTTGATCGAACTCCTAGGGATTTTGATTGATCGGCTTCAAACTCGGTCAGTCTGTTCATAAGGCATGTCCCATCTAAAGTTATCAAAACGGTGAGTTTTTGAGTATGCTGAAGGGGGGTTAGCAGGGGTCAAAGTTCACCTACTCGCCATAAAAAAATAAACTGCTATATCTCCTACACAGAAACTCACAGAGGCACCAAAGTTTCTGTGATTGATCATCATCGGGTGTCCTACAATACCCTATGGTCGAATGATGACATCACTTAGGCCACGCCCCATGAGAACAGGAAGTGTAATGTTTTACTGTGGACGGTCGCTATCTGACCCCTTTGACCTCATCAACATGAAACTGTGCCCAGACACAGAAGACATGTTGATGTATTGAGGATTCCAACCCCGACCAGCTTCGATGGAGCAGGTGGGCGTGGCGGCGTGGCGAAGTGACCTCTAACGCCATCGCCATACGTTTGGCTCTCAATTCCACATTTTCAGGCCCAGCTGCTCCAAACTCACAAGGATGGATCGCCATCAACTCCCCGACAGGAATCCATCACAATATTTGTGGGGCGTGGCCTAATTTCTCTATAGCGCCCCCTAGAAAACTTTAAATGATCAGCCCCAAGCCATGCTTTAACCTACAATTACGAAACTTTGTACACGTGTGTACCTTGTCAGGACTTACAAAAAAGTCTCTTGGAGCCATGGTCTAAACCCCACAGGAAGTCGGCCATTTTGGATTGAAGTTCGGATTTTGACCCATTTTTGCAGTTTGCAGCCTTCGTATTTGATCGAACTCCTCCCAGGGATTTCGATTGATCGGCTTCAAACTCAGTCAGTCTGTTCATAAAGCATGTCCCATCTAAAGTTATCAAAATGGTGACTTTTTCAGTATGCTGAAGGGGGGTTGGCAGGGGTCAAAGTTCACCTACTCCCCATAAAAAATAAACTGCTATATCTCCTACACAGAAACTCACAGAGGCACCAAGTTTCTGTGATTGTTCATCATCAGGTGTCCTACAATACCCCATGGTCGAATGATGACATCACTTAGGCCACGCCCCATGAGAACAGGAAGTGTAATGTTTTACTGTGGACCTTCGCTATCTGACCCCTTTGACCTCATCAACATGAAACTGTGCCCAGACACAGAAGACATGTTGGTGTATTGAGGATTCCAACCCCGACCAGATTCAATGGAGCAGCTGGGCGTGGCGGCGTGGCGAAGTGACCTCTAACGCCATCGCCATACGTTTGGCTCTCAATTCCACATTTTCGGGCCCAGCTGCTGCAAACTCACAAGGATGGATCCTCATCCACTCCCCGACAGGAATCCATCACAATATTTGGTGGGCGTGGCCTAATTTCTCTATAGCGCCCCTAGAAAATTTTAAATGATCAGCCCCAAGCCATGCTTTAACCTACAAATACGAAACTTTGGACACATGTGTATCATGTCAGGACTTACAAAAAAGTCTCTTGGAGCCATGGTCTAAACCCCACAGGAAGTCGGCCATTTTAGATTGAAGTTCAGATTTTGACCCCATTTTTGCCGTTTACAGCCTCCGTATTTGATCGAACTCCTCCTAGGGATTTCGATTGATCGGCTTCAAACTCGGTCAGTCTGTTCATAAGGCATGTCCCATCTAAAGTTATCAAAACGGTGAGTTTTTGAGAATGCTGAAGGGGGGTTAGCAGGGGTCAAATTTCACCTACTCGCCGTAAAAAAATAAACTGCTATATCTCCTACACAGAAACTCACAGAGGCACCAAAGTTTCTGTGATTGATCATCATCGGGTGTCCTACAATACCCTATGGTCGAATGATGACATCACTTAGGCCACGCCCCCTGAGAAAAGGAAGTGTCATGTTTTACTTTGAATGGTCGCTATCTGACCCCTTTGACCTCATCAATATGAAACTGTGCCCAGACACAGAAGACATGTTGGTGTGTTGAGGATTCCAACCCCGACCAGCTTCGATGGAGCAGCTGGGCGTGGCGGCGTGGCGAAGTGACCTGTAACGCCATCGCCATACGTTTGGCTCTCAATTCCACATTTTTGGGCCCAGCTGCTCCAAACTCACAAGGATGGATCTTCATCCACTCCCCGACAGGAATCCATCACAATATTTGTAGGGTGTGGCCTAATTTCTCTATAGCGCCCCCTAGAAAATTTTAAATGATCAGCCCCAAGCCATGCTTTAACCTACAATTACGAAACTTTGTACACGTGTGTACCATGTCAGGACTTACAAAAAAGTCTCTTGGAGCCATGGTCTAAACCCCAGAGGAAGTCGGCCATTTTAGATTGAAGTTCAGATTTTGATCCCATTTTTGCCGTTTATAAACCATTTCAGTAATTCGCCACTTGGGGTCAGTATTGCTCCACAAATGAAACAGCAGATAAACAGGATGAAGAACAATATCAGTATTTCGCCAGTAGGTGTCAGTGTTCCTCCACCAATGACAAACAGATCCACGGGCGGATGGGCGCGAAAACTTTGTGAGAGCGTTGCCATGAAATTTCTAAAAGGATAGAAATGTCTCAGATAATGTTTGTTGAATTAAATCATGTAGTAAATGTAGCGTTTTCTTACTTCTTACAAACCATTTCAGTAATTCGCCAATCTGAGTAAGAATTACTCCAACAATGAAATAGAGTGCTTTAGAAACACAGCTGAAAATGATGAAAAATGACGAACTGTAGTACTTCGCCATGTGCATATGATCGGCTGTAAATTACACGTGGATCTTCCGACTGACGCCAAATTGGATACGTATGACCTTTGTTGACCTCTAAAGAGCAAAACAGCATTGAAACGTAGTTTGACTCCACTGCGCCCCCTACATTAATCCGCCAGCTATATTTCCTCGCTAAACCAATGAATCTGCACCACATTTTTTTGGCATCGTCAAGGAGCGCAGCCGAACGCATCGATGCGTACCACCTGGTGGACGGGCGCAGAAACTGCGCAACAACTTCTGTGTTAGCACGTCGGCAGCGTTGATGGAAACTAAGCAACAGCTTCCGCGGTGCGGGCGGAGGCGCAGAAAACTGCGTGAGAGCTTCTGTGGTGGCTGGCATGAGGCGATGGTTGCTAATACCCCGCGGTGGCAATAGGCCGGAGCGGCGCTTGGCTGCGAGGGCCGTTCGAGGCTGCTTGCAGCTTTAATTATTATTATTATTCTCCCTCCAAATGAATTGGCTTTTTGGGGGCTTTATCATATTCAAAAACTCACCAAACTTGGCGGAGGGCTTAAGCCTGGTTCAAATTTACGTATTTTAAAGTCGTCGCAAAAATCCCACAAGAAATGGCTCAATAGCGCCACCTAGAAATTTTCAAATGACCCTTTGCTATTCACTTACTTTATCCTAGAGACATGAAATTTGGTACACTTGTAGAGCTCCCCAAGATACTCAAAATTTACAATTAATGTCATAGTGCAAGTATCACAAAGTCGGCCATTTTGGATTGAATGTCCAATTTGGAGCCTTTTTGCCGTTTACAGCCTTCATATTTGATCGAACTCCTCCTAGGGATTTCCATTGACCGGCTTCAAACTCGGTCAGTCTGTTCATAAGGCATGTCCCATCTAAAGTTATCAAAACGGTGAGTTTTTGAGTATGCTGAAGGGGGGTTAGCAGGGGTCAAAGTTCACCTACTCGCCGTAAAAAAATAAACTGCTATATCTCCTACACAGAAACTCACAGAAGCACCAAAGTTACTGTGATTGATCATCATCGGCTGCCCTACAATACCCTATGGTCGAATGATGACATCACTTAGGCCACGCCCCCTGAGAACAGGAAGTGTAATGTTTTACTGTGAACGGTCGCTATCTGACCCCTTTGACCTCATCAACATGAAACTGTGCCAAGACACAGAAAACATGTTGGTGTATTGAGGATTCCAACCCCGACCAGCTTCGATGGAGCAGATGGGCGTGGCGGCGTGGCGAAGTGACCTGTAACGCCATAGCCATACGTTTGGCTCTCAATTCCACATTTTTGGGCCCAGCTGCTCCAATTTCACAAAGATGGATCCTCATCCACTCACCGACAGGAATCCATCACAATATTTGGTGGGCGTGGCTTAATTTCTATATAGCGCCCCCTAGAAAACTTTAAATGATCAGCCCCAAGCCATGCTTTAACCTACAATTACGAAACTTTGTACACGTGTGTACCATGTCAGGACTTACAAAAAAGTCTCTTGGAGCCATGGTCTAAACCCCACAGGAAGTCGGCCATTTTAGATTGAAGTTCAAATTTTGACCCCATTTTTGCCATTTACAGCCTCCGTATTTGATCGAACTCCTCCTAGGTATTTCAATTGATCGGCTTCAAACTCGGTCAGTCTGCTCATAAGGCATGTCCCATCTAAAGTTATCAAAACGGTGAGTTTTTGAGAATGCTGAAGGGAGGTTAGCAGGGTCAAAGTTCACCTACTCGCCGTAAAACAATAAACTGCTATATCTCCTACACAGAAACTCACAGAGGCACCAAAGTTTCTGTGATTGATCATCATCGGGTGTCCTACAATACCCTATGGTCGAATGATGACATCACTTAGGCCACGCCCCATGAGAACAGGAAGTGTCATGTTTCACTGTGGACTGTCGATACCTGACCCCTTTGACCTCATCAACATGAAACTGTGCCCAGACACAGAAAACATGTTGGTGTATTGAGGATAACAACCCCGACCAGCTATGATGGAGGAGGTGAGTGTGGCGGCGTGGCGAAGTGACCTGTAACGCCATCGCCATAAGTTTGGCTCAAAATTCCACATTTTCGGGCCCAGCTGCTCCAAACTCACAAGGATGACATCCACTCCTCGACAGGAATCCATCACAATGCGGGCGGAGGAGCTGAAAACTGCGTGAGAGCTTCTGTGGTGGCTGATGTGAGGCAGCGGTTGCTCGTACCCCGCGGTGGCAATAGGCCGGAGCGGCGCTTGGCTGCGAGGGCCGTTCGAGGCTGCTTGCAGCTTTAATTAGGCCCGAGCAGCTAAGCGCTGCGAAGGCCTATTGTTTTCCTACTGTTTCTTATTATTATTCTGCCCCCTAAAGAGGGGCCTTTTTGGGGGCTTTATCATTTTCAAAAACTCACCAAACTTGGCGGACGCATAAAGGGAGTTTCAAAATTTTGTATTTTAAGGTCATTGCAAAAATCCCATAAAAAATGGCTCAATAGCGCCACCTACAAATTTTCAAAGGACCCTTTGCTATTCACTTACTTTATCCTAGAGAAATGAAATTTGGTACACTTGTAGAGCTCCCCAAGATGCTCAAAATTTACAATTAATGTCATAGTGCAAGTATCACAGGAAGTCAGCCATTTTGAATTGAAGGTCCAATTTTGGGGCCATTTTTTGCCGTTTACAGCCTTCGTATTTGATCGAACTCCTCCTAGGGATTTCGATTGATCGGCTTCAAACTCGGTCAGTCTGTTCATAAGGCATGTCCCATCTAAAGTTATCAAAACGGTGAGTTTTTGAGTATGCTGAAGGGGGGTTAGCAGGGGTCAAAGTTCACCTACTCGCCATAAAGAAATAAACTGCTATATCTCCTACACAGAAACGCACAGAGGCACCAAAGTTTCTGTGATTGATCATTATCGGGTGTCCTACAATACCCTATGGTCGAATGATGACATCACTTAGGCCACGCCCCATGAGAACAGGAAGTGTCATGTTTTACTGTGGACGGTCGCTATCTGACCCCTTTGACCTCATCAACATGAAACTGTGCCCAGACACAGAAGACATGTTGGTGTGTTGAGGATTCAAACCACAACCAGATTCGATGGAGCAGGTGGGCGTGGCGGCGTGGCGAAGTGACCTCTAACGCCATCGCCATACGTTTGGCTCTCAATTCCACATTTTCGGGCCCAGCTGCTCCAAACTCACAAGGATGGATCGCCATCAACTCCCCGACAGGAATCCATCACAATATTTGGTGGGCGTGGCCTAATTTCTCTATAGCGCCCCCTAGAAAATTTTAAATGATCAGCCCCAAGCCATGCTTTAACCTACAATTACGAAACGTTGTACACATGTGTACCTTGTCAGGACTTACAAAAAAGTCTCTTGGAGCCATGGTCTAAACCCCACAGGAAGTCGGCCATTTTAGATTGAAGTTCAGATTTTGACCCCATTTTTGCCGTTTACAGCCTTCGTATTTGATCGAACTCCTCCTAGGGATTTTGATTGATCGTCTTCAAACTCGGTCAGTCCGTTAATAAGGCATGTCCCATCTGAAGTTATCAAAACGGTGAGTTTTGAGAATGCTGAAAGGGGGTTAGCAGGGGTCAAAGTTCACCTACACGCCATAAAAACATAAACTGCTATATTTCCTACACAGAAACTCACAGAGGCACCAAAGTTACTGTGATTGATCATCATCGGGTGTCCTACAATACCTATGGTCGAATGATGACATCACTTAGGCCACGCCCCCTGAGAAAAGGAAGTGTCATGGTTTACTCTGAACGGTCGCTATCTGACCCTTTGACCTCATCAACATGAAACTGTGCCCAGACACAGAAGACATGTTGGTGTGTTGAGGATTCCAACCCCGACCAGCTTCGATGGAGCAGCAGGGCGTGGCGGCGTGGCGAAGTGACCTGTAACGCCATTGCCATACGTTTGGCTCTCAATTCCACATTTTTGGGCGCAGCTGCTCCAAACTCACAAGGATGGATCTTCATCCACTCCCCGACAGGAATCCATCACAATATTTGTAGGGTGTGGCCTAATTTCTCTATAGCGCCCCCTAGAAAATTTTAAATGATCAGCCCCAAGCCATGCTTTAGCCTACAATTACGAAACTTTGTACACGTGTGTACCATGTCAGGACTTACAAAAAGTCTCTTGGAGCCATGGTCTAAACCCCAGAGGAAGTCGGCCATTTAGATTGAAGTTCAGATTTTGATCCTATTTTTGGTGTTTATAAACCATTTCAGTAATTCGCCACTTGGGGTCAGTATTGCTCCACAAATGAAACAGCAGATAAACAGGATGAAGAACAATATCAGTATTTCGCCAGTAGGTGTCAGTGTTCCTCCACCGATGATAAACAGATCCATGGGCGGATGGGCGCGAAAACTTTGTGAGAGCGTTGCCATGAAATTTCTAAAAGGATAGAAATGTCTCAGATAATTTTTGTTGAATTAAATCATGCAGTAAATGTAGCGTTTTCTTACTTCTTACAAACCATTTCAGTAATTCGCCACTCTGAGTAAGAATTACTCCAACAATGAAATAGAGTGCTTTAGAAACACAGCTGAAAATGATGAAAAAGGACGAACTGTAGTACTTCGCCATGTGCATATGATCGGCTGTAAATTACACGTGGATCCCGACTGAAGACAAATTGGATACGTATGACCTTTGTTGACCTCTAAAGAGAACAACAGCATTGAAATATATTTTGACTCCTCTGCGCGTCCTACATTAATCCGCCAGCTATATTTCCTCGCTAAACCAATGAATCTGCACCACATTTTTTGCATCGTCAAGGAGCGCCTCCGAACGCATAAGTGCGTACCGCCTGGTGGACGGGCGCGGAAACTGCGCGACAACTTCTGTGTTAGCACGTGGCCAGCGTTGATGGAAACTGAGCAACAGCTTCCGCGATGCGGGTGGAAGAGCTGAAAACTGCGTGAGAGCTTCTGTGGTGGCTGGCGTGAGGCGCCGGTTGCTAGTACCCCGCGGTGGCAATAGGCCGGAGCGGCGCTTGGCTGCGAGGGCCGTTCGAGGCTGCTTGCAGCTTTAATTATTATTATTATTCTTCCACCCAAATGAATTGGCTTTTTGGGGCTTTATCATATTCAAAAACTCACCAAACTTGGCGGAGGCCTTAAGCCTGTTTAAAATTTACGTATTTTAAAGTCGTAGCAAAAATTGCAACAGAAATGTCTCTACGGCGCCACCTAGAAATTGGAAAAACACCCTTTTTTACCCTCTGCTATTCACTTACTTTATCGTAGACACATGAAATTTGGTACACTTGTAGAACTCCCCAAGACGCTCAAAATTTACAATTAATGTCATAGTGCAAGTATCACAGGAAGTCAGCCATTTTTGATTGAAGTTCCCATTTTGACCCCATTTTTGCTGATTTTTGCAGTTTACAGCCTTTGTATTTGATCTATCTCCTCCTAGGGATTTTGATTGATCGACTTCAAACTCGGTCAGTCTGTTCATAAGGCATGTCCCATCTAAAGTTATCTAAACGGTGAGTTTTTGAGTATGCTGAAGGGGGGTTAGCAGGGGTCAAAGTTCACCTACTCGCCATAAAAAAACAAACTGCTATATCTCTTACACAGAAACTCACAGAAGCATCAAAGTTTCTGTGATTGATCATCATCGGGTCTTCTACAATACCCTATGGTCGAATGATGACATCACTTAGGCCACGCCCCCTGAGAACAGGAAGTGTAATGTTTTACTGTGAACTGTCGCTATCTGACCCCTTTGACCTCATCAACATGAAACTGTGCCCAGACACAGAGAACATGTTGGTGTATTGAGGATTCTAACCCCGACCAGCTTCGATGGAGCAGGTGGGCGTGGTGGCGTGGCGAAGTCACCTGTAACGCCATCGCCATACGTTTGGCTCTCAATTCCACATTTTCGGGCCCAGCTGCTGCAAACTCATAAGGATGGACCCTCATCCACTCCCCAACAGGAATCCATCACAATATTTGGTGGGCGTAGCCTAATTTCTCTATAGCGCCCCTAGAAAACTTTAAATGATCAGCCCCAAGCCATGCTTTAACCTACAAATACGAAACTTTGTACACATGTGTACCTTGTCAGGACGTACAAAAAAGTCTCTTGGAGCCATGGTCTAAACCCCACAGGAAGTCAGCCATTTTGGATTCAAGTTCGGTTTTTGACCCCATTTTTGCAGTTTACAGCCTTCATATTTGATCTATCTCCTCCTAGGGATTTCGATTGATCGGCTTCAAACTCGGTCAGTCTGTTCATAAGGCATGTCTCATCTAAAGTTATCTAAACGGTGAGTTTTTGAGTATGCTGAAGGGGGGTTAGCAGGGGTCAAAGTTCACCTACTCGCCATAAAAACATAAACTGCTATATCTCCTACACAGAAACTCACAGAGGCACCAAAGTTTCTGTGATTGATCATCATCGGGTCTCCTACATTACCCTATGGTCAAATGATGACATCACTTAGGCCACGCCCCCTGAGAACAGGAAGTGTAATGTTTTACTGTGAACGTTCGCTATCCGACCCCTTTGACCTCATCAACATGAAACTGTGCCCAGACACCGAAGACATGTTGGTGTATTGAGGATTCCAACCCCGACCAGCTACGATAGAGCAGGTGGTATTGCGACAGCAGGAGGCAGTGGTACTCCATCAATGAGAAAACAGATTGACGCTACGTAATAACAGTCAGCCGGCGACAGCTGGAGCTGCAAAGTTTTCCTGAACATTTTGCCTGCTTTTTGAGCCACAGAACTGGGACTACGCTCAACATTTTGCTTGGATTTTGGAGTTGCAAATACGAACCACGCTTTGGAGCAAGAAGGCTCTGTTGGACCGGAGTTGGAGAAGTTTAATGGGCTCTTTGCACCTCAGCTTACACGTTCGGGAAACACGGCTGAAATGTTTTTCCAAGGTAACAATTAATAATGTACATCGATCCGAAACCCCAACAAGTAAGGCAAAGAAAGGTTTTAAGATGTTCGCCTCGTTATACATTCACAGATATGAAGGTGAGTTTTATTTTCTTTAAACTGCTAGCACAAGCCTGCTAGCTTTCTAGGAAAAATCTGCTATTTAATTATCTAAAGATTTCTCAGCCATTCTAACGGACACTGTTTGTGCCTTATTTTCAAGCATATTACGTGTGTTTATTGTTAACGACAATAAAGCAGCGGGGAGGGGGAGGGGGAGCAGATTACAGTTCAGACTTTTTGCTTGAAGTATGACGAAGAAAAACGAGCACAGAGCTTACTCTGGTATCGGAGTTCTAGTTCAGCTGACTGTTCAGATTCAGAGTTATTACTTTTAGAAAAATATGGCCGTTTTGCTTAAGATTTCTGTGTTATTTCGTTTTATTACTTTTGCACGCTTGTTGTGAATGGCTCATTAAGACGGTGTTTAGAGCGGTGTGTACGGCGTTAGCTTCAAGTGGTAGCTTTAACTTGTAGCAACGAATATTTACAAGCTGTCTTAATTGAGGATGGCTTGGAAATCCATGAAAACTTAAACAAAGTACATAGTATTGTTTTATTTGTGTCTTAAGTACGACTTTGTCTTTTATAGCAGTCATAGTTTCTGAAAGTGGAAAAAAGAGGCATTCGGGTATACAGTTGTGACGTCAGCGCGGCAGGTGCAAAGAGCCCATTGCTGTTCGTTTAAACAGTCGTAACTCGCGGTGCGGTGAGTAATTTATTCCTTCCTGCTGGTTCTGGAAGCCGTCATGTTTGGAACAGTTATTCTGAGGAGGATGCTAAGCCAATGCCTGAGGCCTGCAACGTTTTTAATGCTAACGAAGCGCTTTACTAATTCAATAAACTGAATAGTGTGTGTGATACATCCAGTTTCATACATTGAGAGTTGTTTGTTATTATGTATAGAAGATGTTTAAAATGTCGTTTGAAAGAGCTCTGAGAAAATGCTAAGTATCTTTTTACCGATCCATTGGGGTTGTAATATTTAGTTGCAGCACTTCCTGTGATTAATACCTAATTAATGGATGGGATTCAGTCTGTGCTATTGTTCTAAAGTGCTGAAAGTTAACTGTGCTCTGTTATTGTGCATTGCCCTTGGTTTATTACTGAACAGTGCGGTTTATTAAACTGATACATCTTAACCTTCACCATTTTCCTGACTCATTTCACGATAACGTTAAAGTTGCAGTGCATTTAGATCTCAGTTGTAGTTAACATCAAGCATGTAGGTGTGGCTTAGTGTAAAACTTTCACTATTTACCATGAAACATCAACATTAAATGACTTCCAAATGCAAGATCACAGCTGCATCATCACACTTCCTCTGTCTTTCTAGAGAACAGCCCTGAACACATTTCCATGGTCACTTGATGACCTCACTGTAGCCCCGCCCACTTTTAAGAGGCAGTCACATGTTTTTTCTTCTGTATGTTTTACTGTTATTCTATAATTTATATGGGTTTCATCATGTGAATACTGACTAAAAACGATAACATGATGAACTCTATGAATGTTGGCTGCTGACCGAACCGCATTGGGGTGTAGAAATGACGAAATGCATTACTTCGCCACGTGCATATGATCGGCTCTAAATGACACGTGGATCATCGGACTGGCGCCAAATTGAAAACGTATGACCTTTGTTGACCTCTAAAGAGCAAAACAGCATTGAAATGTATTTTGACTCCACTGCGCCCCTACATTGATCCGCCAGCTGTATTTCCTCGCTAAACCAATGAATCTATACCACATTTTTTTGCATCTTGAAGGATAGCCGCCGAACGCATAGATGCGTACCGCCTGGTGGACGGGCGCGGAAACTGCGCAACAACTTCTGTCTTAGCACGTGCGCAGCGTTGATGGAAACTGAGCAACTGCTTCCGCGGTGCGGGCGGAGGCGCTGAAAACTGCGTGAGAGCTTCTGTGGTGGCTGGCGTGAGGCGGCGGTTGCTCGTACCCCGCGGTGGCAATAGGCCGGAGCGGCGCTTGGCTGCGAGGGCCGTTCGAGGCTGCTTGCAGCTTTAATTATTATTAGGCCCGAGCAGCTAAGCGCTGCGAAGGCCTATTGTTTCTGTACTGTTTCTTATTAGGCCCGAGCAGCTAAGCGCTGCGAAGGCCTATTGTTTTCCTATTGTTTCTTATTATTATTATTATTCTCCCTCCAAATGAATTGGCTTTTTGGGGGCTTTATCATATTCAAAAAGTCACCAAACTTGGCGGAGGGCTTAAGCCTGTTTTCAAATTTACGTATTTTAAAGTCGGCGCAAAAATCCCACAAGAAATGGCTCAATAGCGCCACCTAGAAATTTTCAAAGGACCCTTTGCTATTCACTTACTTTATCCTAGAGACATGAAATTTGGTACACTTGTAGAGCTCCCAAGATGCTAAAAATTTACAATTAATGTCATAGTGCAAGTATCACAGAAAGTCAGCCATTTTGGATTGAAGGTCCAATTTTGAGGCCATTTTTGCCGTTTACAGCCTTCGTATTTGATCGAACTCCTCCTAGGGATTTCGATTGATCGGCTTCAAAATCGGTCAGTCTGTTCATAAGGCATGTCCCATCTAAAGTTATCAAAACGGTGAGTTTTTGAGTATGCTGAAGGGGGTTTAGCAGGGGTCAAAGTTCACCTACTCGCCAAAAAAACATAAACTGCTATATCTCCTACACAGACTCACAGAGGCACCAAAGTTACTGTGATTAATCATCATTGGCTGCCCTACAATACCCTATGGTCGAATGATGACATCACTTAGACCACGCCCCCTGAGAACAGGAAGTGTAATGTTTTACTGTGAACTTTCACTATCTGACCCCTTTGACCTCATCAACATGAAACTGTGCCCAGACACAGAAACATGTTGGTGTGTTGAGGATTCCAACCCCGACCAGCTTCGATGGAGCAGGTGGACATGGGGGCGTGGCGAAGTGACCTGTAACGCCATCGCCATACGTTTGGCTCTCAATTCCACATTTTCAGGCCCAGCTACTCCAAACTCACAAGGATGGTCCCTCATCAACTCCCCTACAGGAATCCATCACAATATTTGGTGGGCGTGGCCTAATTTCTCTATAGCGCCCCCTAGAAAATTTTAAATGATCAGCCCCATGCCATGCTTTAACCTACAATTACGAAACTTTGTACATTTGTATCATGTCAGGACTTAAAAGAAAGTCTCTTGGAGCCATGGTCTAAACCCCACAGGAAGTCGGCCATTTTGGATTGAAGTTCAGATTTTGACCCCATTTTTGCCGTTTACAGCCTTCCTATTGATCGAACTCCTCCTAGAGATTTCGATTGATTGGCTTCAAACTCGGTCAGTCTGCTCATAAGGCATGTCCCATCTAAAGTTATCAAAACGGTGAGTTTTTGAGAATGCTGAAGGGGGGTTCGCAGGGGTCAAAGTTCACCTACTCGCCGTAAAAAAATAAACTGCTATATCTCCTACACAGAAACTCACAGAGGCACCAAAGTTTCTGTGATTGATCATCATCGGGTGTCCTACAATACCTATGGTCGAATGATGACATCACTTAGGCCACGCCCCCTGAGAAAAGGAAGTGTCATGTTTTACTTTGAACGGTCGCTATCTGACCCCTTGACCTCATCAACATGAAACTGTGCCCAGACACAGAAGACATGTTGGTGTGTTGAGGATTCCAACCCCGACCAGCTTCGATGGAGCAGCTGGCGTGGCGGCGTGGCGAAGTGACCTAACGCCATCGCCATACGTTTGGCTCTCAATTCCACATTTTTGGGCGCAGCTGCTCCAAACTCACAAGGATGGATCTTCATCCACTCCCCGACAGGAATCCATCACAATATTTGTAGGGTGTGGCCTAATTTCTCTATAGCGCCCCCTAGAAAATTTAAATGATCAGCCCCAAGCCATGCTTTAACCTACAACTACGAAACTTTGTACACGTGTGTACCATGTCAGGACTTACAAAAAAGTCTCTTGGAGCCATGGTCTAAACCCCAGAGGAAGTCGGCCATTTTAGATTGAAGTTCAGATTTTGATCCCATTTTTGGCGTTTATAAACCATTTCAGTAATTCGCCACTTGGGTCAGTATTGCTCCACAAATGAAACATCAGATAAACAGGATGAAGAACAATATCAGTATTTCGCCAGTAGGTGTCAGTGTTCCTCCACCAATGACAGGTCCACGGGCGGATGGGCGCGAAAACTTTGTGAGAGCGTTGCCATGAAATTCTAAAAGGATAGAAATGTCTCACATAATTTTTGTTCAATTAAATCATGCAGTAAATGTAGCGTTTTCTTACTTCTTCCAAACCATTTCAGTAATTCGCCACTCTGAGTAAGTATTACTCAACAATGAAATAGAGTGCTTTAGAAACACAGCTGAAAATGATGAAAAATGACGAACAGTAGTACTTCGCCATGTGCATATGATCGGCTGTAAATGACACGTGGATCATCCGACTGACGACAAATTGGATACGTATGACCTTTGTTGACCTCTAAAGAGAACAACAGCATTGAAATATATTTTGACTCCACTGCGCGTCCTACATTAATCCGCCAGCTATACAGTTAGGGCCAGAAATATTTGGACAGTAACACATTTGTGAGTTGGGCTCTGCATGCCACCGCATTGGATTTGAAATGAAACCTCTACAACAGAATTCAAGTGCAGATTGTAACGTTTAATTTAAAGGGTTGAACAAAAATATCTGAAAGAAAATGTAGGAATTGTACACATTTGTTTACAAACACTCCACATTTTAGGAGTTCAAAAGTAATTGAACATATAAACATAACCCTAACAAAAAAGTTTTTTCTCAATATTTTGTTGCGAATCCTTTGGAGGCAATCACTGCCTTAAGTCTGGAACCCATGGACATCACCAAACGCTGGGTTTCCTCCTTCTTAATGCTTTGCCAGGCCTTTACAGCCGCAGCCTTCAGGTCTTGCTTGTTAGTGGGTCTTTCCGTCTGAAGTCTGGATTTGAGCAAGTGAAATGCATGCTCAATTGGGTTAAGATCTGGTGATTGACTTGGCCATTGCAGAATATTCCACCTTTTTGCTCTCATGAACTCCTGGGTAGCTTGGCTGTATGCTTGGGGTCATTATCCATCTGTACTGTGAAGCGCCGTCCAATCAACTTTGCAGCATTTGGCTGAATCTGGGCTGACAGTATATCCCGGTACACTTCAGAATTCATCTGGCTACTCTTGTCTGCTGTTATGTCATCAATAAACACAAGTGACCCAGTGCCATTGAAAGCCATGCATGCCCATGCCATCACGTTGCCTCCACCATGTTTTACAGAGGATGTGGTGTGCCTTGGATCATGTGCCGTTCCCTTTCTTCTCCAAACTTTTTTCTTCCCATCATTCTGGTACATGTTGATCTTTGTCTCATCTGTCCATAGAATACTTTTCCAGAACTGGGCTGAGGTGTTTTTGGGCAAATTTAACTCTGGCCTGTCTATTTTTGGAATTGATGAATGGTTTGCATCTACATGTGAACCCTTTGTATTTGCTTTCATGGAGTCTTCTCTTTACTGTTGAC
Organism: Poeciliopsis prolifica; assembly: GCF_027474105.1. Lineage (NCBI taxonomy): Eukaryota > Metazoa > Chordata > Actinopteri > Cyprinodontiformes > Poeciliidae > Poeciliopsis > Poeciliopsis prolifica. The sequence continues at coordinate 10,305 of NW_026562620.1, read as the reverse complement.
TTAGAGACAGATACACCTACTTCTCTGAGAGTGTTGTGGACCTCAGTTGATGTTGTGAACGGGTCCTTCTTCACCAAAGAAAGTATGCGGCGATCATCCACCACTGTTGTCTTCCGTGGACACCCAGGCCTTTTTGAGTTCCCAAGTCACCAGTCAATTCCTTTTTCCTCAGAATGTACCAGACTGTTGATTTTGCTACTCCAAGCATGTCTGCTATCTCTCTGATGGATTTTTTCCTTTTTTCAGCCTCAGGATGTTCTGCTTCACCTCAATTGAGAGCTCCTTTGACCGCATGTTGTCTGGTCACAGCAACAGCTTCCAAATGCAAAACCACACACCTGGAAACAACCCCAGACCTTTTAACTACTTACTTGATTACAGGTTAACGAGGGAAAGGCCTTTTGAGTTACTTGCAGCCTTTGGAGTCCATTGTCCAATTACTTTTGGTCCCTTGAAAAAGAGGAGGCTATGCATTACAGAGCTATGATTCCTAAACCCTTTCTCCGATTTGGATGTGGAAACTCTCATATTGCAGCTGGGAGTGTGCACTTTCAGCCCATATTATATATAAATTGTATTTCTGAACATATTTTTGTCAACAGCTAAAATAACAAAACCTGTGTCACTGTCCAAATATTTCTGGCCCTAACTGTATTTCCTCGCTAAACCAATGAATCTGCAACACATTTTTGCATCGTCAAGGAGCGCCTCCGAACGCATCAGTGCGTACCGCCTGGTGGACGGGCGCGGAAACTGCGCAACAACTTCTGTGTTAGCACGTGGACAGCGTTGATGGAAACTGAGCAACAGCTTCCGCGGTGCGGGCGGAAGAGCTGAAAACTGCGTGAGAGCTTCTGTGGTGGCTGGCGTGAGGCGCCGGATGCTAGTACCCCGGTGGCAATAGGCCGGAGCGGCGCTTGGCTGCGAGGGCCGTTCGAGGCTGCTTGCAGCTTTAATTATTATTACGATTCTCCCTCCAAATGAATTGGCTTTTTGGGGGCTTTATCATATTCAAAAACTCACCAAACTTGGCGGACGCCTTAAGCCTGTTTCAAATTTACGTATTTTAAAGTCGTCGCAAAAATTCCACAAGAAATGGCTCAATAGCGCCACCTAGAAATTTTCAAAGGACCCTTTGCTATTCACTTACTTCATCGTAGAGACATGAAATTTGGTACACTTGTAGAACTCCCAAGGACGCTCAAAATTTACAATTAATGTCATAGTGCAAGTATCACAGGAAGTCAGCCATTTTGGATTGAAAGTCAAATTTTCACCCATTTTTGCCGTTTACAGCCTTCGTATTTGATCGAACTCCTCCTAGGGATTTCGATTGATCGGCTTCAAACTCGGTCAGTCTGTTCATAAGGCATGTCCCATCTAAAGTTATCAAAATGGTGAGTTTTTATGCTGAAGGGGGGTTAGCAGGGGTCAAAGTTCAACTACTCGCCATAAAAACATAAACTGCTATATCTCCTACACAGAAACTCACAGAGGCACCAAAGTTACTGTGATTGATCATCATTCGCTGCCCTACAATACCCTATGGTCGAATGATGACATCACTTAGGCCACGCCCCCTGAGAACAGGAAGTGTAATGTTTTACTGTGAACTGTCGCTATCTGACCCCTTTGACCTCATCAACATGAAACTGTGCCCAGACACAGAAGACATGTTGGTGTATTGAGGATTCCAACCCCGACCAGATTCGATGGAGCAGGTGGGCGTGGCGGCGTGGCGAAGTGACCTCTAACGCCATCGCCATACGTTTGACTCTCATTTCCACATTTTTGGGCACAGCTGCTCCAATTTCACAAAGATGGATCCTCATCCACTCCCCGACAGGAATTCATCACAATATTTGGTGGGCGTGGCCTAATTTCTCTATAGCGCCCCCTAGAAAACTTTAAATGATCAGCCCCAAGCCATGCTTTAACCTACAATTACGAAACTTTGTACACGTGTGTACCTTGTCAGGACTTACAAAAAAGTCTATTGGAGCCATGGTCTAAACCCCACAGGAAGTCGGCCATTTGGATCGAAGTTCGGATTTTGACCCATTTTTGCACTTTGCAGCCTTCGTATTTGATCGAACTCCTCCCAGGGATTTCGATTGATCGCCTTCAAACTCGGTCAGTCTGTTCATAAGGCATGTCTCATCTAAAGTTATCAAAACGGTGAGTTTTTGAGTATGCTGAAGGGGGGTTGGCAGGGGTCAAAGTTCACCTACTCCCCATAAAAAATAAACTGCTATATCTCCTACACAGAAACTCACAAAGGCAACAAAGTTTCAGTGATTGATCATCAACTGGTGTCCTACAACATCCTATGGTCGAGTGATGACATCACTTAGGCCACGCCCCCTGACAACAGGAAGTGTCATGTTTTACTGTGAACGGTCGCTATCTGACCCTTTTGACCTCATCAACATGAAACTGTGACCAGACACGAAGACATGTTGGTGTATTGAGGATTTCAACCCCGACCAGCTACGATGGAGCAGGTGGGCGTGGCGGCGTGGCGAAGTGACCTGTAATGCCATCGCCATACGTTTGGCTCTCAATTCCACATTTTTGGGCCCAGCTGCTCCAAACTCACAAGGATGGATCTTCATCCACTCCTCGACAGGAATCCATCACAATATTTGGTGGGCGTGGCCTAATTTCTCTATAGCGCCCCCTAGAAAACAGCAGCCCATAGGTTATGTTGTTATTAATTATTTAAATATACATTATTATAACTTTTATATATATATAAGTTTATTTTGTGGGTTAAAGTACAAACATTCATTCATTTTTGCTAGAAATAATACAAACAAAGTCATTCAGCAAAACTTATGACAGCGAAGTAAGAACTGGGGTCAGTGTTGATGGAGTACGACTGGCACCTTGTGGCGATATACTGGTACTGCTAGTGCAATACCAGTATTGCCCCAGCAGGAGGCAGTGGTACTCCATCAATGAGAAAACAGATCGACGCTACGTAATAACAGTCAGCCGGGGACAGCTGGAGCTGCGAAGTTTTCCTGAACATTTTGCCTGCTTTTTGGAGCCACAGAACTGGACTACGCTCAACATTTTGCTTGGATTTTGGAGTTGTAAATCCGAACCACGCTTTTGAGCAAGAAGGCTCTGTTGGACCGGAGTTGGAGAAGTTTAAACTGAGCAACAGCTTCCGCGGTGCGGGCGGAGGCGCTGAAAACTGCGTGAGAGCTTCTGTGGTGGCTGGCGTGAGGCGGCGGTTGCTCGTACCCCGCGGTGGCAATAGGCCGGAGCGGCGCTTGGCTGCGAGGGCCGTTCGAGGCTGCTTGCAGCTTTAATTATTATTCTCCCTCCAAATGAATTGGCTTTTTGGGGGCTTTATCATATTCAAAAACTCACCAAACTTGGCGGAGGGCTTAAGCCTGGATCAAATTTACGTATTTTAAAGTCGTCGCAAAAATCCCACAAGAAATGGCTCAATAGCGCCACCTAGAAATTTTCAAATGACCCTTTGCTATTCACTTACTTTATCCTAGAGACATGAAATTTGGTACACTTGTAGAGCTCCCCAAGATACTCAAAATTTACAATTAATGTCATAGTGCAAGTATCACAGGAAGTCGGCCATTTTGGATTGAATGTCCAATTTTGAGCCCATTTTTGCCGTTTACAGCCTTCATATTTGATCGAACTCCTCCTAGGGATTTCCATTGACCGGCTTCAAACTCGGTCAGTCTATTCATAAGGCATGTCCCATCTAAAGTTATCAAAACGGTGAGTTTTTGAGTATGCTGAAGGGGGTTAGCAGGGGTCAAAGTTCACCTACTCGCCGTAAAAAAATAAACTGCTATATCTCCTACACAGAAACTCACAGAGGCACCAAGTTACTGTGATTGATCATCATCGGCTGCCCTACAATACCCTATGGTCGAATGATGACATCACTTAGGCCACGCCCCCTGAGAACAGGAAGTGTAATGTTTTACTGTGAACGGTCGCTATCTGACCCCTTTGACCTCATCAACATGAAACTGTGCCAAGACACAGAAAACATGTTGGTGTATTGAGGATTCCAACCCCGACCAGCTTCGATGGAGCAGATGGGCGTGGCGGCGTGGCGAAGTGACCTGTAACGCCATCGCCATACGTTTGGCTCTCAATTCCACATTTTTGGGCCCAGCTGCTCCAATTTCACAAAGATGGATCCTCATCCACTCACCGACAGGAATCCATCACAATATTTGGTGGGCGTGCCTAATTTCTCTATAGCGCCCCTAGAAAACTTTAAATGATCAGCCCCAAGCCATGCTTTAACCTACAATTACGAAACTTTGTACACGTGTGTACCTTGTCAGGACTTACAAAAAAGTCTCTTGGAGCCATGGTCTAAACCCCACAGGAAGTCGGCCATTTTGGATTGAAGTTCGGATTTTGACCCCATTTTTGCAGTTTGCAGCCTTCGTATTTGATCGAACTCCTCTCAGGGATTTCGATCGATCGGCTTCAAACTCAGTCAGTCTGTTTATAAAGCATGTCCCATCTAAAGTTATCAAAACGGTGACTTTTTCAGTATCCTGAAGGGGGGTTGGCAGGGGTCAAAGTTCACCTACTCCCCATAAAAAATAAACTGCTATATCTCCTACACAGAAACTCACAAAGGCACCAAAGTTTCAGTGATTGATCATCATCGGGTGTCCTACAATACCTTATGGTCGAATGATGACATCACTTAGGCCACGCCCCCTGAGAACAGGAAGTGTCATGTTTTACTGTGAACGGTCGCTATCTGAACCTTTTGACCTCATCAACATGAAACTGTGACCAGACACCGAAGACATGTTGGTGTATTGAGGATTTCAACCCCGACCAGCTTCAATGGAGCAGCTGGGCGTGGCGCCGTGGCGAAGTGACCTGTAACGCCATCGCCATACGTTTGGCTCTCAATTCCACATTTTTGGGCCCAGCTGCTCCAAACTCACAAGGATGGATCTTCATCCTCTCCCCGACAGAAATCCATCACAATATTTGTAGGGTGTGGCCTAATTTCTCTATAGCGCCCCCTAGAAAATTTTAAATGATCAGCCCCAAGCCATGCTTTAACCTACAATTACGAAACTTTGTACACGTGTGTACCATGTCAGGACTTACAAAAAAGTCTCTTGGAGCCATGGTCTAAACCCCAGAGGAAGTCGGCCATTTTAGATTGAAGTTCAGACTCCACTGCGGGTTCTACATTAATCTGCCAGCTATATTTCCTCGCTAAACCAATGAATCTGCACCACATTTTTTGCATCGTCAAGGAGCGCCTCCGAACGCATCAGTGCGTACCGCCTGGTGGACGGGCGCGGAAACTGCGCAACAACTTCTGTGTTAACACGTGGCCAGCGTTGATGGAAACTGAGCAACAGCTTCCGCGGTGCGGGCGGAGGAGCTGAAAACTGCGTGAGAGCTTCTGTGGTGGCTGACGTGAGGCGACGGTTGCTAGTACCCCGCGGTGGCAATAGGCCGGAGCGGCGCTTGGCTGCGAGGGCCGTTCGAGGCTGCTTGCAGCTTTAATTAGGCCCGAGCAGCTAAGCGCTGCGAAGGCCTATTGTTTCTGTACTGTTTCTTATTAGGCCCGAGCAGCTAAGCGCTGCGAAGGCCTATTGTTTCCTACTGTTTATTATTAGGCCCGAGCAGCTAAGCGCTGCGAAGGCCTATTGTTTTCCTACTGTTTCTTATTCTTATTATTATTATTAGGCCCGAGCAGCTAAGCGCTGCGAAGGCCTATTGTTTTCCTACTGTTTCTTATTCTTATTATTCTTCCACCCAAATAAATTGGCTTTTTGAGGGCTTTATCATATTCAAAAACTCACCAAACTTGGCGGACGCATAAAGGGAGTTTCAAAATTTTGTATTTTAAGGTCATTGCAATAATCGCACAAGAAACGGCTCAAGAGCGCCACCTTGAAATTTTCAAAGGACCCTTTGCTATTCACTTACTTTATCCTAGAGACATGAAATTTGGTACACTTGTAGAGCTCCCCAAGACGCTCAAAATTTACAATTAATGTCATAGTGCAAGTATCACAGGAAGTCAGCCATTTTGGATAGAATTTCGGATTTGAGCCCATTTTTGCCGTTTACAGCCTTCATATTTGATCTATCTCCTCCTAGGGATTTTGATTGATCGGCTTCAAACTCGGTCAGTCTGTTCATAAGGCATGTCCCATCTAAAGTTATCTAAACGGTGAGTTTTTGAGTATGCTGAAGGGGGTTAGCAGGGGTCAAAGTTCACCTACTCGCCGTAAAAAAATAAACTGTTATATCTCCTACACAGAAACTCACACAGGCACCAAAATTACTGTTGTTGATCATCATCGGGTCTACTACAATACCCTATGGTCGAATGATGACATCACTTAGGCCACGACCCCTGAGAACAGGAAGTGTAATGTTTTACTGTGAACGGTCGCTATCTGACCCCTTTGACCTCATCAACATGAAACTGTGCCCAGACACAGAAAACATGTTGGTGTATTGAGAATTCCAACCCTGACCAGCTTGATGGAGCAGGTGGGCGTGGCGGCGTGGCGAAGTGACCTGTAACGCCATCGCCATACGTTTGGCTCTAAATTCCACGTTTTCAGGCCCAGCTGCTGCAAACTCACAAGGATGGATCTTCATCCACTCCCCGACAGGAATCCATCAGAATATTTGGTGGGCGTAGCCTAATTTCTCCATAGCGCCCCCTAGAAAACTTTAAATGATCAGCCCCAAGCCATGCTTTAACCTACAAATACGAAACTTTGTACACATGTGTACCTTGTCAGGACTTACAAAAAAGTCTCTTGGAGCCATGGTCTAAACCCCACAGGAAGTCGGCCATTTTGGATTCAAGTTCGGTTTTTTACTCCATTTTTGCCGTTTACAGCCTTCATATTTGATCTATCTCCTCCTAGGGATTTCGATTGATCGGCTTCAAACTCGGTCAGTCTGTTCATAAGGCATGTCTCATCTAAAGTTATCTAAATGGTGAGTTTTTGAGTATGCTGAAGGGGGGTTAGCAGGGGTCAAAGTTCACCTACTCGCGGTAAAAAAATAAACTGTTATATCTCCTACACAGAAACTCACACAGGCACCAAAATTACTGTTGTTGATCATCATCGGGTCTACTACAATACCCTATGGTCGAATGATGACATCACTTAGGCCACGCCCCCTGAGAACAGGAAGTGTAATGTTTTACTGTGAATGGTCGCTATCTGACCCCTTTGACCTCATCAACATGAAACTGTGCCCAGACACAGAAAACATGTTGGTGTATTGAGGATTCCAACCCTGACCAGCTTTGATGGAGCAGGTGGGCGTGGCGGCGTGGCGAAGTGACCTGTAACGCCATCGCCATACGTTTGGCTCTAAATTCCACATTTTCAGGCCCAGCTGCTGCAAACTCACAAGGATGGATCTTCATCCACTCCCCGACAGGAATCCATCAGAATATTGGTGGGCGTAGCCTAATTCTCCATAGCGCCCCCTAGAAAAACTTTAAATGATCAGCCCCAAGCCATGCTTTAACCTACAAATACGAAACTTTGTACACATATGTACCTTGTCAGGACATACAAAAAAGTCTCTTGGAGCCATGGTCTAAACCCCACAGGAAGTCGGCCATTTTGGATCAAGTTCGGTTTTTTACTCCATTTTTGCCGTTTACAGCCTTCATATTTGATCTCTCCTCCTAGGGATTTCGATTGATCGGCTTCAAACTCGGTCAGTCTGTTCATAAGGCATGTCCCATCTAAAGTTATCTAAACGGTGAGTTTTTGAGTATGCTGAAGGGGGGTTAGCAGGGGGTCAAAGTTCACCTACTCGCCGTAAAAAAAATAACTGCTATATCTCCTACACAGAAACTGACACAGGTACCAAAATTACTGTTGTTGATCATCATCGGGTCTACTACAATACCCTATGTCGAATGATGACATCACTTAGGCCACGCCCCCTGAGAACAGGAAGTGTCATGTTTTACTGTCAAAGGTCGCTATCTGACCCCTTTGACCTCATCAACATGAAAACTGTGCCAAGACACAGAAAACATGTTGGTGTATTGAGGATTCCAACCCCGACCAGCTTGATGGAGCAGGTGGGCATGGCGGCGTGGCGAAGTGAACTGAACGCCATCGCCATACGTTTGGCTCTCAATTTTATTTTTAAAGTTTATTTTTTTAAATAATTTTGTGGGTTAGAGTACAAACATTCATTAATTTTGCTAGAAATACTACACAAACATCGTCATTCAGCAAAAAGTTTATTCACTACACAAATGACAGCTCCGCTGAGTAAATGGGGTCAGTTGATGGTGTACCACTGCCCCCTGGTTGCGCAATAATGGTACTGCTGGCGCAATACCAGTATTGCGCCAGCAGGAGGCAGTGGTACTCCATCAATGAGGAAAACAGATCTACGGCGAACAGCCGTCAAAACGTTTCGAGCGCGTTTGCCGTGACATTCCAAAAGGATAGCGGTTACATTTAACCTGAAATGTTATATGTAAGCCCTCAGATAATATTTGTTGGCTTAAAACACGGAGTAATGTAGCGTTTGTTAATAGCTGTTATTAATACCGCAAGTAAATGCATCAATTCCAGTCGTCTGTGCCTTACTGGTCAGTTTAAGTGTAACTGTCTTGGAGCTGCTACGTCATAGCAGTCGGCCGTCGAGCGACAGCTGGAGCTGCGAAGTTTTCCTGAACATTTTGCCTGCTTTTAGGAGCCACAGAACTGGACTACGCTCAACATTTTGCTTGTGTTTTGGAGTTGGAAATCCGAACCACGCTTTTGAGCAAGAAGGCTCTGTTGGACGGAGTTGGAGCAGTTTTAATGCGCTCTTTGCACCTGAGAGCTTCGCGTTCCGGAAATACGACTCAAAATGTTTTTCCAAGGTAACAATTAATAATGTACATCGATCCGAAGCCCACACAAGTAAGCCGGAGAAAGTTTTAAGATGTTTGCCTCGTTATACATTCACAGATATGAAGGTGAGTTTTATTTTCTCTAAACTGCTAGCACAAGCCAGCTAGCTTGTGCTAGCAGGGATTATTCTCTGACATTTTTCTTGTAAAAATCTGCTATTTAATTATCTAAAGATTTCTCAGCCATTCTAACGGGACACTGTTTGTGCTTATTTTCAAGCATATTACGTGTGTTTATTGTTAACGACAATAAAGCAGCGGGGAGGGGGGGGGCAGATTACAGTTCAGAGTTTTTGCTTGAATTATGACGAACAAAAAACGAGCCAGAGCTTACTCTGGTATCGGAGTTCTAGTTCAGCTGACTGTTCAGATAGAGAGTTATACTTTTAGAAAAATATGGCCGTGTTGCTTAAGATTTCTGTGTATTTCATTTTATTACTTTTGCATGCTTGTTGTGAATGGCTCATTAGACAGTGTTTAGAGCGGTGTGTACGGCGTTAGCTTCAAGTGGTAGCTTTAACTTGTAGCAACGAATATTTACAAGCTGTCTTAATTGAGGATCGCTTGGAAATTCATGAAACTTAAACAAAGTACATAGTATTGTTTTATTTGTGTCTTAAGTACGACTTTGTGTTTTATAGCAGTCATAGTTTCTGAAAGTGGAAAAAGAGCCGCATTCGGGTATACAGTTGTGACGTCAGCGCGGCAGGTGCAAAGAGCCCATTGCTGTTCGTTTAAACAGTCGTAACTCGCGGTGCGGTGAGTAATTTATTCCTTCCTGCTGGTTCTGGAAGCCGTCATGTTTGAACAGTTATTCTGAGGAGGATGCTAACCCAATGCCTGAGGCCTGCAACGTTTTTAATGCTAACGAAGCGCTTTACTAATTCAATAACTGAATAGTGTTTGATACATCCAGTTTCATACATTCAGACTTGTTTGTTATTATGTATAGAAGAGTTTAAAATGTCGTTTCAAAGAGCTCTGAGAAAATGCTAAGTATCTTTTTACCGATCCAATGGGGTTGTAATATTTAGTTGCAGCACTTCCTGTGATTAATACCTAATTAATGGATGGGATTCAGCCTGTGCTATTGTTCTAATGTGCTGAAAGTTAACTGTGCTCTCTGTTAATGTGCATTGCCCTTGGTTTATCACTGAACAGTGCGGTTTTATTAAACTGATACATCTTAACCTTTCACCATTTTCCTGACTCATTTCACAATAACGTCAAAGTTGCACTGCATTTAGATCTCAGTTGTAGTTACAACAAGCATGTGGGTGTGGCTTAGTGTAAAACTTTCACTATTTACCATGAAACATCAACATTAAATGACTTCCAAATGCAAGATCACAGCTGCATCACACTTCCTC